>NC_089744.1:51626598-51739098 GCF_040412425.1 Macrobrachium rosenbergii
CCCTAGAGCGAGCTCCAAGAAATGGAGTCGTATATGGTAAAGGTGAGAGTGTCACAATCACGGGACCCTGCCCTATAAAGATTCCCAATGTCAAAAGTCCCAACGAGAGGTGCGATACAAGCCCATGCACCACTCGCGGACTGTACACAAGGCAACACTAATCGCATTCCATGTTAGCACCCACCCCACTAGAATGATGTTTACCATGGGAGGGAGAGAATGAAAAACAGTGGAGGGTCACGGGTGACACGGGCCCCTCCCCAGAAATAGATTTTTCCTTTGTCAAAATCCTTTTTCTGGATCGGGGTCCCGTGTCAGCCGGTGAAATAATAACAGAGAAATAAATATCATTCTTATGCTATTAAAGACTTTAAATAGAGATGTTGAAAACTTGGGGGAATTCCACCTGAACATTAGAAAGAGAATTCCACCTAAATATTAGTAAGGTCCTCTAAATTCATGTAATGAAAATAATGTAAGTGGCCACCGTCTAAGATCATGAGCTTTAGAATTGAATCTGAATAGGCTTGTATTAAGAAAATACTTTCTGCCTAATAGCAGACACAATGACAGTACCCCACCCCCCCCTTTTTAAATAAAGAGAGGACCTGACAAAATTGCGAGGTCCTGTCTAGAAAAGCCTGTAAGGAGAAAAAAAAAGGAAAAATAGAAAAACTCTTTCCATGATTTTTTTTTTACTATGATTTACATTCTGTGTATGAAGCCGCATTGCAATAGCTTTAAAAATGAAGGAGGAGAAAGATTTTTAATTTTTTTTATTTTTTTTTATAAAATCCAAAATAATCATTCGATCACTCAAATTTTTTCTGGAACATCACCTTATATATATATGTATAACATATAAAAATTTCATAAAAATTGGAGCATTATTTCTATATCAGCGTGTGCCCCCTTAAAAGAGGGCCAGCAAAATAAGTCTTATAAGAAAAGTAATAAGATATAACTAATGATTTATTATGATCACTTAAAATTGATGCAAATTATATGCCATGTTTCTTAAAAAATAAATTTTTCTTGTTGAACCATATTCAGTGACCAATCTTTTGAGTTGTTCAGTTATTTTTTTTATATCGCATACATGAATTTGACAGATCTCCCCTAAGAATTTGAGTCTTTTTACCTTTAATGCACCCTTTCTCTTCCCTCAGAGTTTTGATTAATTTCCAAGTATTCAAATATGCTCCACCTGCCAAACGGTTTATCACAAAATGAAACCCTCTTCAGCATTGTTTGTTCTTGGTAGGTCTTGAAGAATACGGTGGTTAACATTCCATACAGCTATCGGGAGTGTAGGTGGTTCTCTCCTTTGTCTAGCACCACGTCCTTTCACAATGCCTATGTAAGTCAAGTCAAAGTAAGCGATGAATTCATCAGGTATTTCTTCATCATCTATTAAATCTACATAAGCCTCTTCAACATCTTGAACGGGGAGGAAGGCTAGTGCTGAAAACATTGAATTTTAAGACAGAATTCAGAGTCCATATTGTATTTTTCTCTGAGCCCTAAATCTGTAATTTTTTGAAACACTGATTGGCTCAAATGAAACAAACATGCTACAACGGATGAATTAGGGAATGATGAATTAACTGCCTTGTGCACTGCAACCTCGAAATCTGCCATGATATCAAGGAGGTCTATGTTAGGTTGCATAATTTTCAGTTTCTCAAAAAATAATTTGTATGTCTGCTTTCCTTTATTCGGCAGTAATTCAAAGACCTGTGGAAAACTGCTACCTTTAACTTGTACATGAATGCATAACAGTTGCAAACACTGTTCTGGCACAATTTTGAAGGTTCCATCACATGACCAATGACAATATGATGCTATATCCTGAAGAGCACTTTCTGATGCAAATATACTAGTAAGCGCTGTTGGTCCACGACGCCTGAATCTTATCTCAGAAACTGTTCGCCATTATCAAGTTTACAATATTCATCAGGCATTTCAAAACCATGTATAGCTCCTAGATGAGCTAGAAATCCAGAATTTCTAGGAAGTTGAGAGCAAGTATTTTCTATTATTTGTGTAAACTTAGCCACTATTATGCTACGCGAACTTACTGCTATGTTTTCCGCTGCTTCATGCTTCATTTCTGCAACTGGTTTTCTAGCATTTAACGAATCTACATCAGGTGGATGAAGGTGCTCACAAGAAAAATGAATAATTTTTGGCTCATTGTTTTCCGTTACCATGTGAATTCACAATGAACATAGCCTTCTTTTCTCAATCTCCAGTATTCTTTTACTAATTTTATATTGCTTAAATGAAAATCTTAGATGTAATTACTTTCATCAACTTTTCTTTTGTTTTTGGTCAACACAATGAACTTTGGCATTCCGGGGTGGGCACATTCAGAAAGTTTACATTAAATTTTAGCAATTTCTATATATAGTACCAGACTTAAAAGAGAGAATGGGTATACAGTACTACTTTACCATAAGGTTTTAACAATACAATAACTTTTAACAATCCTTTAACGAGGCTCGTTAGTGGAAAGAGAATGGTAATAAGATTCCTTTAACAAGGTTTGTTGTAGTTTTTTCTAAGAAGTTTATTTACAATTCGATAAAAAGTCATTGGACAAAAAAAATCATCGGACAAAAAGACGTAGGACCAAAAGACATGGACGAAGTGACGTTGGACAAAGTGATGTCGGACGGAAATTCGGGTCACGGTCCTTCAAATCCTCCAGGGCTTTGAAGGGCACCTCAGCCAAGCCTTCAAGGGTGGTTACACCATCAGTGTTGGTTCAAGACCCAGGCCTTTGTGAAATCACAGCAAGGAGTCCAATCCTCTAATTATTCAGGGCCTTGAGACTCCCAATCCCTCCTGGCCATCCTCTCAAGCTTGGGCTGGAAAGGGTGGCATCAGAGAGAAAAAAAAGGAAGAGATGGGCAATCCCCCTCTCCAGCTGTTGTGAGTTGGAGATGTTTTTCATGCCAGTGGCAACATGTCAGTGACAAGGCCTAGAACCCTGGGTAATCTATGTCTTTTGTGACGGTTACAGGCTACCTGTCAAGGAATGCCACATTCTCCTCTCTCTAATGCTTATCCCACTTCTGGCTTATCTTCCAGTGCTACCCAAATTTTCCTACAATTGATACTTCCTGGTGGAGAATTCAGTTGGAGGGCAAGCCTTCTGCACTGTGTAGACAGTTAGCTGGTTCTGGCATCCTGGAGGGTGCAGCTATATCAAGACAGAAACTGCCTCCTTGTATTTTGTCATTGTCTGGCAATTGCATTAAACTAGGAGATATCAGATCTCATGCCAAAGCAGCTGACAAAGCATCTGGAAATGCTCTTAGACATGGCAAGAGAGAAATCTTTCTCCCAGACTCCCATGCCAGCAATTGCAGGAGGTTATACTGCAGCTCCTGTCCCAGCAGGAATGGCCAGCTCAGCTTCACCAGTGTTGCTTCAGGACATCTGGATTGGCATTAGTTGGTTTCTAGCAAGTCTTCCTCTCGTTCTTTACCCCTCAGCTAGTAAGTTAAGGTGTAGCCTGGTGGCAGGATGACAGGAACCATCTGTTCTTGAATGCGTCAAAAGAGGAATAGGGCACACACCTGGGTGACTTAGCTGCTTAGGTATGTGAACAGAAGACCTTATTCTGCACATCACTGTCTGGGAGATGTGAGCAATTTTGGTTGCTCTGCAAGCATTCCAAGATTGAAAGAATGGCCACTCCTTAGTGTTGGTCAGCACCAACACAACTAGTGGCATATGTCAACAAACAGGAAGGAACAGTCACCTGCCCCCCTAACTGTTGGCAAGGCAAGACCAGCTTTGTCACCAGGGGCAGGTCGGAGGGACAAAGTAGCCCCTGCATCATTCCTTGGGATAGAGGCCTTATGGGTTGTAGGGGTACTCTGGTGATTGACCTGTTCACTGCTGATCCGAACAGGAAAATTCTGGTGCTGTTCTCCTTCCAGATCCTTGGGCTATTCTGGAACATGTCTTCCAGCACTTTTGGGACAGTCTGAACATACATGCCAAAGAGAAAGCATGAAATGCTTCTTTTTGGTGGAAAAAATGAAATTCCTTTCCAGGATGAATGAAACAGAAAGAACTGTTTTTATATCTGGTGTTACCCAGAGGTATCTTTTCTTTAGAAGACAAATTTGATTATGGATCATGAAATTACAGTTGTTTTAGTCTCTAACTTTAAGCAGAAAGCTTTGGCATAGCTTAATTTTTTCATAAATCCTACCTTTTGAGAATTTTTATTGATCTCTCTCTCTGAGATCTGCTTCTGCATTCAGAACTATAAATCACTTAGTACCTTCTTAGTTGGTCCCCATGGTAGGTGCAGTATCTTCTTAGTTGGTTCCCATGGCAGATGCAGTTTATTTGTTTTCAGTCCTCAAAAGAAGGCCAGATGCAATACACATCCTTATCTGTATCCTTGTTTAACATAAAAAATACACCATATTACCCTGTTAACTAGATTCTGATCCAGTTTGTGATCTCTCATTAGTCCACTAGGCCCTGGTTCTGGTTATCTGTCCTCTAGGGCAGCAGCCGCAGAAGCTGTCCCTCATATAGAGCTATTCTTGTTAGAGTAAAGTGACGGCTTTGTGAAAACAAATACAGTATAATCTTATAAAAAAATTGTTTCTTCATACAAACACATTGCCTGCCTTCCAACCCCCTGGTCCTGCCAGCTGGTCTAGACAATACAGACAGCAGCACTTGGTTATGAGTATTAGAGGTTTGTGGCAGATAAACACAAAGGATAATGTACAGTAATGAGTATCAAAATTAATAATTTGGTCATTGAAAAATAAATATTGCCATATTTTATTCTTTTCTTCTCTAGGTTTGTAGATTGGCTGCATATTGGCCTCTTTTCAGTTTTTATGGTTAACAGTTTAAATTTTTAGTTTCATATAGATTAAATGGTTATGCTTGTTTTCATTATATGGTTCCTTGCATATGTTTTATAACTTTGTCTTAGGATGGTTATTAAAGATCTAGATGACAATAAACTATATACCAAATGAAATCTAGTGAGTCTCAAGTTGTAAAATTTAATTGTTTTAACTTTTACAGAGGGTATTAACTGGATGTGTCAGAATGTTCAAGAAAAGATACTTCCAGAGTTCAAAGCAGTAGAAGATGACTTATATGATGTCATAAAGACACGTAGTGTACGTGCAAAAAGAGATATGAATAGAAAGTTTGATAATGAAAGCAGACAAAAAAGAAAAAATATGGAAAAATTGGATATTTTCAAAAGTGCAGCTACACCTATGTTTGAAGAGCAGACTTATGATCATGGGTGGAGATTGGCTGAAGTTATCCGAGATGAAAAGAGGCGAGGTCGTCACAATAATAGTCGAGATGAAGAAAATAGTCGTCCTGCAAGCTATGGGGAAAGAATAGGCTTTGATAGAGGACACCGGGGTCGGCAAAATTCAACCACAGGAGGAAGACAGACTCGAGGCAAGGCTCAATTTATGAAGGGTGTTGAGAACGAAGAATATCGTGGAAACAAGAGAAATCATGGTGGGTTTGGTCATGGCAGTGGAGGAAAAGACATCCAGAGTGCCTGGTTTGGCAGAAATATGTCACAGGGTATTACAGATGATTCTGTTCCAGGTCAAGCATAGAAAATCCTTTGTGTGTTTTGTAAGTTATAAAAGCTTTGCAATTTGAGTGCCTGTTTTTATCCTTTTTAATCACCAAAAGGTAAATTAAGTAAAATGAAATGAAATATAAGTTGTAGATATTTATTGGCATATAAGAACCCTTTTTTCGAGTACATGTACATAGCCGAACTCTTTGACTTATCGATGATGTACAATACTGAACTGTCATAATAAAAGCCCAAACCTATACTTGCTGATGACAGATATAGATGTCATCCCCCAAAAAAAGTAAAAAATTAAAATAAAATACCAATTTCACACTATTGATGTGTCGTTTATGTCTGCATTTAGAGAGATGACGAAAGGTGATGTGCGAACTTACATCTTGTGTGGTGGCCTTAAAGGTGATTATATTGATCAGTCTTGTCATACCTGTGCGAGGGTAAGCATCTTCATTTGCCTCTCGCATGAAAAGTGCAATATCTCCATTATTTGTGATCTTAATATTTCCATTTTTCATATAAGTAACTTAGCAAATAATTACACAGCTATACTCTTCCCCTCATACGGCAGCTTAAATTTTAAAAATCGTGGTAGCAGTTCTGTTGTTTTTGTGTAAGTGACTACCCCGCCCACTATTGGGGAATAATAGGAACAACAAAGCAGAAACGTCACTTCTTTTCTGCTCACCTTTGACGCAGCATCAAATGTTTGCAGCAGCTTTTGTTGATTTATTTCATCGATATTTTGGGTCTATCCTTCCAGGATTCGGTGAATTATTCACTTATTGTGTAGCTTATATTGTTTTTATACCTAGTTTTGTAATTTACCATGTCAGACTCGAAGTTCCTCCAGCATTAAGCACTGTTGGGAGGGTTGTAAGGCCAGGTTAACAAAAGCCACTTATGATTCTCACACGATTTGTTCAAATTGTAGGGAACAGATATGTTTGAAAGAACTTACTTGTGATGAGTGTAAAGATTGGGATGATAAGCAGTAGAAGGTGGGATGATAAGCAGTAGAAGGTGTTAAAATCACACAGATAAACTTGATAGGGATAAGGAAGAGGGAGGCAGCCTTTAGGGCCAAGAGTAGGGCTCATAGCCTAAAACCTACACCTAGACCTAGTGTTGTAGATGATCTTGCCATTCCTTCTTCCCCTGTTCCAGCCTTGTCTCTCATCCTCAATTCCCCTAACATTGCACCATCTACCCCAATGCCATTGCCAGTCTCGAGTGCAAGTTTGACCATAAGTTTGATTTAGTGGTGAATACAGTGGCTAAGTTAGGGTCATCTCTAAAAGTCCTTATGGACAAAATGAATACAGTAGTGTTGTGCCAGTGCAAGTGGAGGAGGAATTCCAGTCCCAGTAAGAAGTGCCATTGGCGTTTTCCAGGTGAGTCTCGTCCCTTGAAGAGATGTATGGACGACGTGGACAGCTCTTCAACTCTTCCTCGCAAACGTTTTAAGGATCCTCCTCACAGTCCTCAACCGTCCTGCAGTGCTTGGAGCAGTCCTGATTACCTTTCTCCTGTCCATTCTTTTTTGGAGTGCCAGTATTTGGCGCCCAAGTCCAGGTACCCACATGAGTGCCCAATGTCATCTCTTGAGTGCCTAACGCCAGTCCCAATCTCTGAGCACCCATTGCCAACTCCCAAGCACCAGCTGCCTGCCTCCAAGCGCCCAGCACCAGCTCTCAAGCGTTCAGTGCCAACTGTCAAGCGCCGGCACCAGCTGAGGGCCTGATTCCCTCCTTGCCAGCTTCAAGTAGTTCTGTGTCTGTGGTAGAAGATCCATCATTGGTGCCCATCAAGAAACAGTTGGATGACATTCTGGGTTTGCTCCATAAAGCTCCAGTTGTGACCAAACCTCCTATAGACCTGTCTTTGTCCCCAGTTTCATCAGTTGATGAGGATTTAATGCAAGACCCATCCCCTTCAGCCTATGCATCTCTACTGATATATTTCCTGGCGACTTTTCTGTCATACTTCCAGCCATCGCCTCAACTTTAGCTCTCGGTGCAGAGAGAGCAGGGTAAGGCCGCCTTTGCTTTTCTGCCTTTGAGGTTGACAGCCAGGAGATAACTCTCTTACGCTACAGGAGAAGCTCCGTCCTTGGGAGGCACTGCCTCCTCCCAGGGTGACTTCTCAGGTGTATTGACTAAGCATGCCGCTCAGCCTTCTTGTCAGTGAAAGTGATGTTTGCTTCCATGGAGCTGTATCATCTTGGAAGTATTCAGTTTTCTTGCCTGGACAGTTGGGGCCCTTGCTAAGAAAATAGAGGACTGCAGTGATTGGCAGGAGACTTCACTGCAGACTGGCTTGGCGTAATGTCGTGCACAGACAAAGCCATTAGAAACGGCTCACCAGAACTTGTGGTGCTTTTTTTGCTGGGGGTTCTCAAAAAGAGAGAGTTGTGGTGCTCCTTCACTACTAAATGAGTAACTTTTATACAGAAGTCTGCCTTGTTATATTCTCCTTGGATCACCTTTATCTTTTTCCTCAGTCCACAGTCAAGGAAATAGCTACGGACCTCCAGAAAAAGTCAACCCTGGACCTGTTGGCCCAGTCCTCTAAGCACCTTAAAGAGCCTTCTTCTCTCTCCTCTTCAGCAACAGTCCTTTTGTTTGGGTAGACAGGCTTTTCCTCTCAAGCCCCGCTCCAAGGTTCATTTCTCGGCCAGGTCTATCAAGAGGGCTTCCACCAGACCTCCTTCCAAGAAATGAAATGACTGTCCTTCGTGCGCCAATGGAAGCCAGACTTCTTTTCTGGGAGAGGTGGAGTGCCAGAGAAGCAGAGCCTTGGACAGTCAAGATCCTGAAAGAGGGCTACTCGATCACATTCAAGGAGTGAGTATCCCCTGCTAGTCTCCACGCCAATCGCATTGACGGCTTACTCGAAAGGCTCTGAAAAGTTTGTGGCCCTTTCAGAGGAAGTGTCATCCCTCTGGAAGAGAGCCATAGAGGAGGTAAAGGATTGCTCCACAAAAGTTTTTACAACTCTCTTCCTAGTTCCCAAGTCATCGGTGGAGTTGGAGACCTGTCCTCGATGTCAGTGCTTTGAACTTCTTCATCCAGAAGATGAAGTTCAAAGTGGAGACGAACCACTCTGTACTATCGTCCATTCACCAGGGTGATTGGATGATCACTCGATATGCAAGGCACATATTTCCATGTCCCTGTTTATCCAGACTCCAGAAACTATTTTAGGTTCGTCTCTGATGACAGAGTCTTTCAGTTTTGAGCATTGTGCTTTAGCCTTTCTACAGCTCCTCAAGTCTTTACACGATTGGTCGCCCCTCTCGCGAAGTGGCTACATCATCTTGGTATCAATATATGCCTGTACTTTGATGATTACCTTCTCCGATCACCGTCACGAGAGAAGTGCATGAAGGACCTTCACAGAACCTTTCTCCTTGTCCAAGAGTTAGGAATAAGTGTACTGATCAACCTACAGAAATCTCAACTGATCCCAACTCAGGAGATGAGGATCAACTCTCCGAGTTTTCGGGCTTTTCCATCCCCCAAGAGAATCAGTTCCTGCTACAGACAGTCCACAGTTTTCTCTCTCTCCAGTCTTGCTCCGCAGATTGGTGGATGAGTCCTTTGGGAACTCTCGCCTCCATCGAACAGTTTGTCAAGTTAGGCAGACTGCATATGAGAGTCCTTCGGTTCTTCCTGAAAGCAAGTTGGGATAGGAAAATTCAACCAGACTTACTTGTGTTCACCATAATGACGGAAATCAAGTCAGACCTGCAGTGGTGGATATCCGAAGGAAGACTCAGAGGGAAGGTCGCAGCTCTCTGTGAGCCCCGACCTAGACTTCTTCTCAAATGCCTCAGATCTAGGATGGGGAGCCCTTCTGGGGAATATGGAAATTTCCAGGACGTGGTCTCTGGAACAGCGGAACAAGCACATCAATGTCAAGGAGTTGACGGCTATTCATTTAGGTCTTGTAGCGTTTTCAGACACGATTGCCAGCATGACAGTAATGGTGCACTCATACAATGCCACTGCTCTTTGCTACATTATGAAACAAGGCAGGATTCAGTCCTTCTCCCTTTGCGAAGCGACAATAGAACTTCTTCATTTGGGCAGACCAGAATCGAGTGAAACTGGTCACACATTTCATTCAAGGGAAGATGAATGTGATGGCAGACGAACTGAATAGTCGCAAACATGTCCTCCCCACAGATTGGACCCTGGACTCCATAGCCTGCAACGACCTTTGGAAACTGGGGCAGACCAACATTGGACCTATTCACCACATCAAGAAATCATCGCCTCCCTCTTTTGTTCTCCGGTCCTGAACCCTCTGGCATGGCCAACAGATGCCATGCTTCTAAATTGGTCAGATCTAGACCTACACACATTCCTGCCATTCAGCATGGGAAGTACTCAACAAGTTTGTCTCATCACAATGTGACAATGACCTTGGTGGCTCTTTTTGGCCCCTCAAAGAGTGGTCCCTGGCCCTCCTGAGACTCTTGTTGATTCCCGAGACTGCTTCCACAAAATCCACATCTACTCAAACAGCCCCACTTCAGAGGGAAGGGATTTTCAAGACCAGCTGCTGAGGCTGTTGCAAGATGTAGACGTCAGTCTTCTTGCTAAGTCTACCAATCTAAGTGGGCAGTCTTCTGAAGATGGTGTAGCAGACATCTAGTTTTCTGAAAACTCTGTAGCTCAGTCAGCAGACTTCCTCCTCTACCTGAGGACTGTCAGGGGGCATTCTTTTTCTACCATTAAAGGATATAGATCAATGCTGAGTTCAGTTTTTAAACACAGAGACCTAGATCTTTCCTCTAACCAAGATCTAAGCGATCTGATTAAATCGTTTGAGACCTCCAAGCAAACAAAAGTCGACTCTGTATCTTGGAATCTTGATGTGGTACTCAAGTGGTGAATGGGCCCCTGTTTCAAGCCTCTCCATTCCATGTCTCTCAAGAACCTAGGTCGAAAGACTTTTTCTTGAGCTTCAGGCCTTAGACAAATGGATAGGATTTGCTCAGGGAGGTGCAGTCTGCACTTTCACTCGAGGTTTCCTGCCCAAGAACAAGACACCATCCAACCCCTGGCAGCACTCGTTCTCTATTAAGAATCTTTTGGATATCCTCGGGCCAAAAGAAGAGGAAAGGGTCCTTTTCCCTGATAGGGCCCTATGGTATTATCTAGACAAAACTGAGAAAATCAGAGGCCCTTCCAGCAATCTCTGGTGCTCTATCAAGAATCTGTCTCGACCCCTATCTAAGAACGCTTTCTCGTTCTTCCTTAGGGATCTGATTACTGAGGCTCATTTGCAGATCCAGGAGGACATCCTGCCTACCTTAAAGTGAAAGCACACGACATTAGAACAGTCGCCGCCTCATTTCCTTTCATACATAATATGTTTCTGCAATTCTTCAGTCTGCTTGTTGGAAGCATAAGTCCATTTTTGCAACACACCATTTAAAAGGGATAGACAGTGTTTGAATCATTGGGGAGCCAGGGGGTTACTTTGTACCTGGAGTTTCCACCAGTTTTTTAGTGGATGGGTGGTGTTTTTTAATTCTAGTGTAGGTGACAGCATTGTCTGAGTATTGTTTTCTTTTGGTACTGCACCCAGGGCAAGGGCATCTTTTTTTTTTATGCTTTGTGAGCAATCAGGATTGTCCTTCGCTCCAAAGCTCCCACTTAAAAGTAGAGGCGCCTCATGGCTATTCCAACACGCCATTATAAGTCAAGATGAGCGTCGACCAGAGGCAGTAACTACCTGCACTAGCTCTCTTACCAGGTAAGGAAACAACAAGCATTGTATCATTGCTAGCAAATTGTCTATTTCAAATTCATTTTCGTGACTGAATGTTTTGGAGTAGAATACGTCCATGGATCCCACTCCTATCAATGTGGGATTCAGCTGTATAATTACTTGGTAAGTTACTTAAATGACAATGTTATTTTCGTGATAAAATTTAGTTTGTTCCGAAACAATATACAAACCGTCGGTCATTTACATTAGGAATTACTTTCAGTGTAGGCTGGAAACGGCTGTTGAACTTTTGAACAAGGTGGTTAGGCAGTTAACTAACGTCTGGGAGGCGGGAGTATCGCCTGCCCGGATGTAATCATTCCAATTTGCTTTTCAGCCATCGTAAACTGCGGATGTGTGTTTCTCGCTCTCTGCCTGACTGCCTTTGAGCTTTTTTCCCGGTGGGAACTTTCTTCTTTTGCTTTTGATATGAATGTGGATAAATCCCTTAAGCCCTCCTTCCCCCAGTGTGTCTCTCCTGGGGTGGTAGGCAAGAAATGTGACACTTTCAGATCTAGTGTTGATTTGGACCCACACGCCCTCTGCCTCACCTGCAGAGGACGCATGTGATCTCGTGCTTCTCCCTGTTCGGAGTGTTTCCTGGTCGGCCGAGCAGTGGCGAAGTTTGAGGGGAGGAGACGATACCGTAGGAAGGCCACCAAGGTGTCATCTGAGGGTAACGCCCCTGACGACTCCTGTGGTAGCTGATCTGTTGGGATCGTTTCTTCCTCCCAGCAAGCTTCCCCTTCTTGCTGCCTCCCCTTCGGGTGAGGACTCCCCTTCCCCTTCCTCATTCGTTTCACCGGGTGTGGAAGGCCGTGGGGGAGCAGACGTTCAGGACATGGTCCCAGATCCTCTCTGGGACCTCTCCTCGCTCAGGGGGCGAATTTTTTTCCCCGGAGCGAGTAGAGGCTTCCATCTTTAACCCGACTTTGTCCTTAGGCTTGAGTATGGAAGTGTCGGTTGGTAGCCAGGTACCTGATCTCACCTCTGCCTGGCTGCACCTGGGTCTTCCTGGCGTTCCATCACTGGAGGGCCTGGTATCCCATTTGTCAGGCGCTCCGGTGACGACCCACGCAGCCACCGCATCCACCACCCCGACCGTCACCATGTCATCATTTGGCAAGTTTCCTGTGACGGTGGCCTCGCACCTGGACACCCAGGTGTCGGCTACGCCTGCCACGTTTCATTCCATGCCACTGCCTCCTGGGATCCTGGCCCCGTTATCCCTGCCTGGTCCCTTGCAGATGGAGATGTCGTTGGTCCCATATATGTCCGTGCCTGCTTCTGTTGCCGATCCATGCTCATTCATGACCACAGTTCCAGCTCATGGCTATCCTGACTCTCGGCCTGTCCTGGCTTCCCTTGCGCCACCTGTGCCCCTGACCCAGGCTTCGTGTGCTGGCTTTCCTGGCTCCCACGCTGCTGCACTTGCCCTGGTAGCTGTTGGCCCCAGCACCGTCTCCACTACCCGGGTTGTACCTGCTTCCCTGGCCCCCTGGCCGCACCTGTGTCTTCTGCTGCTCCTTCGTGGACTGGGGACCTGACTGCCATCCTTAGGAAGATGATGAAGAAGTCGAAGAAGAGATCGAGAAAGGTGTTGTCGTCTTCGTCGTCATTGTTGTCCTCTTCTTCCTCTTCTTCTTCCGAGGCTCGCTAGCCAAAGAATAAGAAGCCTGTTTCTCCCCCCCCCACCCCCCCACCCCCAAGAAGTCTCGCACTGAGACTTCTAAGGGACTGCCTCCTTCCACAGGCAGTGGGATCTCTCGTTGGCTCTTCCCGGTCAGTGGACCAGGGAACCGATGCGTTGACCCCTGGGTCAGCTGTATCGGGAGCTGAGGGCATGCAAACCACAGTTTGCACCCCCTCCCCTGCACCAAAGAAGCCTGCTTCTAAGGCCAGCAGGACCATGTCAGGCACTCGTTTGCGATCGCTCCGAATACTTGGGTCTCTAAGGAGTCCCGAGCACCCCGGTCCGGTACTGGAGAAACCTCTCTCTGTACGGACGCGGGCACAGGGTGGGAGAAAGAGTCCAGGCATGCTGGTGCCCCGACTCTTCCTGCTGATACTGGTTCGAGTGCCAAGCCAGGTTCCTGGGAAGGTGCGCTGGTCCCCCGGGTCCGGACACCTGCTCAGTCTTCCCAAGAGGCTTCGGCCTAGAAGAAGACTGGGGCACATCCAGAGGACAGCGCAGATTCTCACCAGCCAGCCACACGCTCGACTCCTCCCAGCCCCTGACCACGTACACGTGGCCAGCCTGACTCGGGCGAGCTGAGTGTGCGGCTTGGCTTGCATGAGCTGCTTCGCTCTCCTTGAGAGAACGCTTCGCCCAGGCGAAAGCGTTCTTCTCAACCCAGGTTGCCATCACCCCTGCCGGCCCGCTGCTCCTGTTGGTTCTGCCAGCAAGACCAGTGGGAGCCTCCGATCCTCCTCACCTGTCCCCCCTACCTTCTGGGCTCCTCCCAGGGTGCGTGAGTTGGACAGGAAGAACTCCGGCAAGTTGTCTCCCCAGAGTTCTACCTAGCGGGTGTAAGTGCCCGGCTCGGTCCTCGGTTTGGCCAGGTCGCACGCCTGCGTGATGCAGGATGGATCACGTGGGTCTGCCAAGGTTCTCCATCCTGCAGGGAGAGTAGATCGAGAGGACCGCACCCTGGAAGGACTCGAGGGTCCTCTCCCCCAGGACACGGACACCCCTGAGATACAGAGGACGTTTGCTGAGGTAATTGTGCTGATTCGTCAGCACAACGACCTCGGGGAAGGGACCATGGCCTCGTCTGTGGATTGTCCGTCACACCTCGAATCCTTTTGGGGACCCAAGAAGGAACCCAAGGCTACGGTGGGGTTGCCATGGTCCACACTTGCCGAGGGGGTCCTCGATCAGGTCTAGTGTGTGGGCAGGACAATTCACTACAATCAAACTGCTCGGATAAGCTACTTTCCCCTCCTCTGCCTCATCAAAAGCGTTTCTATATGCCTTCAGAGAGGTCATTGCCACCTAAACAGGTTGACCCAGACCTGGCTCGTTTGCAGCAACTTAATGCAGAGAGTATCTCCCTCTTTCAGCAAGAGGCCACAACCCTGGAAGCCACCGCCATGGCAGCTTTCCTGTGTCTTTCATAGTATCAAAAGTGGCTGCTTCCTCGGGTGCTATCGTACCTGGGGAAGACTCCGCTTTCGGGAGACTGTGCCAGTCTGGAGGTAGAACCATCTACCTCGCCCACCAGACGGCAAACCTGTGGGCTAACCTGGTCTTGAAGTGAAAGGACTCCATTCTTTCTTGCTTCTCCAGGTCCGTGGGGCCCGAGTCAGCAGTGACCCTGCGTAACGGACCGTTGCTGGGGTCTACCTCTCTCTTCCCTAGAGAGTTGGTGGACGCTGCGGTGGACAAGTGTTGGGCAGATAACAGCGACCCCCTTGTTCACCAGGCAGTGGCCAAGACCTCCGGGTCTTTGCATTACACTGCGGCCAGGCCCGCGGGTCAGGCTAGCTCTTCCTTGGCCCCTAAGAAGTCCCAGTCTTCGAAGGGATCCCGTGGAAACACCCAGCCTTCTTCTTCCTCTGGAAAGGGTGGGTCTTCCCACCCCTTTCAGCCCACTTTCCAATCCGGTAGAGGGGACAAGGGGAAGAAGAAGAAGGGGAATGCAAGGGGCGGCGTTCCCCCCCAAATGCTGCTGAAGGGGGGGTGTGCCTGTCAAGCCATTGGGCAACATGGCAGCGATACGGAGCTGAGACCTGGATAGTGGATGTCCTTCGGAAGGGATATCTACTACCCTTCAAGTCTCAGCCACCCCTCACCTATACTCCGGTCCATCTCCGCACCTACATCCAAGGAACACCGAAGGACTCCTCGTTGGAGCAAGAAGTGCAAGCCACGCTGAGCAAGGGTGCTGTGGAAGTCGTGTCGGACTGGTCCCCAGGCTTTTACAGGGGAATGGAGACCGGTCATAGACCTTTCTCCCCTGAACCAATTCGTTCGCCAGACTTGGTTCACGATGGAAACGACCAAGGGATGGGGCGCGCACCTGGAGGAGTTGCTGACTTCAGGAGTGTGGCACCAAGACGACAAGCACCTTCACATCAACATCCTGGAACTCAAGGCAACCTTCCTGGCTCTCCAAGAGTTCCAGGATCGAGTGATGGGACACTCCGTGGTACTGATGAGCGACAGTACCATGGTAGTGGCATATGTCAACAAGCAGGGGGGTCTAGTATCCTTCCTGCTCCACCAGTTGACAATGCAGGTGCACAAACAGTAGAGCTGTCAGCCAGGTACATTCCAGGCAAGAGGAATGTCGTGGCAGACAAGCTCAGCCGCCAGAATCAGGTGATTGGAACCGAATGGTCCATTCACTTGGAAGTCACGGAAAGGCTGTTTAACCTGTGGGGGTGTCCAGTCATCGATCTGTTCTGTCGTGCCAGACCCATGGGCCATTGCAGAGGACGCGTTCCAGCACCCTTGGGACAACCTCGACGTCTACGCCTTTCCTCCGTTTTGTCTGATTCACAGATTGATCAACCAGGTGATGATCACTCTGAATCTCAGAATGATTCTAGTAGCTGAGGCCATTGGTATCCTGACCTGCTAGCCCTCCTTTCCGAGGCGCCGAGAGAGAGCCCCCCTGGCCCAATCTGCTGTCAACCCCATGTGATCTCCTGCGAGCGAGAGGCTTTTTGCATCGTGCAGCAACAGAGATGGCAGGGTACCTCAGACAATCCTCCACAGCAGTATACCAGGAAAGTGATCCGTCTTCTGTGGTTGGTGTCGTGGATGGGGTGTCTCTCCAGTCAGAGCTACTGTTCAGCAGGTTGCGGATTTCCTCGTCTTCCTTCGCCAAGAGAAGCTTCTCTCCATCTCAGCTGTAAAAGGCTACCACGCTGTGCTCGGCCTAGTCTTGCAGCTGAAAGGAGTAGATATCTCCTCCTTTGAGATTTCCCTACTGATGAGAAGCTTCGATAGGTCTTGCCCACCCAGGGATTTCAGGCCCCCTGATTGGGATGTGACTCTCGTTCTAAGGAGCCTGACTTGTGCACCGTATGAGCCTTTACGAGAGTTGTCAGACAGGGATCTGACCCTCAAGACCATTTTCTTGCTGGCACTGGCATCGGCAAAGAGAGTTGGCGAACTTCATGGACTTTCATTCGATGTTAAACACTCGAGGGGATGGGGATCAGTTACGCTCGATTTCGTCTCAGATTTCGTGGTGAAGACTCAGAATCCTTTGGTCCCTGACGCACGGTTTGAGTCCTTCACGATCCCTTCCCTAGAGGACTTTGTAGGTAATGAACCACACGAGATGCTACTGTGTTCTGTTAGAGTGCTGCGGCGCTATCTGAAGAGAACTCGACATCTTTGGCCTGAGTGTCGACGACTCTTTGTTAGTACTGGCTCAACCAAGAAAGAAGTGTCCAAGAACACGATCTCTTTCTGGCTTTGTGAGATGATAAGGAGAGCGTATTCTGTTGCTGGAGAAGACGACACCGGTACGCTTCATCCGAGAGCTCACGAAGTCCGCAGCATTGGCCCGTCCCTTGCATTCTGGAGGAACATGTTGGTTCTTCAGGTGTTGAAGGCAGGTGTGTGGTCCCAACAGACCACCTTCACCTCCTTCTGCCTCCGGGATGTTGCACACAAGTCCTTGGACACTTTTTCCTTGGGTTTTGTGGTGGCTGCTCAACAAGTTGTGTATGTTACCCGGCTCCTCTAACAGGACAGGTTGCATCTCTCCTAAGATGTACGGTTGTGGTTGGGAGAATGAACGTGGAGTTACTGGCCTCTCTTCTTTCTCCCCATCTTGGCTCTCTTCCCATGGGCAAGGAGCGGACGTGCCATAACATGCTGGATCTGGCGGTCGATGCAGGTAAGCACTCAATGGGAGCTCCTGAACAACGCAGCAGTAGTGCGCTGCGTAAACAAGGGGGTTCAAAGTCGAATCGAATCAATCAGGTTATGGTTCAATCTTCTCCATAGCAAACAGACACAAGTGGCATCTGTCTGCCACCCTTCTCGTAGGGGTCCAAAAGGTCGCTGCAGTTTCCCTATCCAGGGCGTCCCCTCTGGTGTCGGAATGGTTCTTAGACAGAGCGTCATTCAGGTAGTTTTGCGATCTAATTCCGGGCCTAGGAGTAGGTCTGTTTGCAACCCAATTCAGCCACAAACTATCTTGTTGTGTGGCCCCCCAACCTGGACCCTCTAGCTCTCTCAACGGACACAGTGTCATTAGGTTGGAACGGGTGGAAGTTAGTTTATCTGTTCCCCCCGGTGAACCTGTTATTTAAAGTCCTTCACAAGTTCAGAACATTCAGGGGTTGAGTAGGTCTAGTAACTCCCAACGGGCCGGAAGCCAGTTGGTTTCCACTCCTTCTGGGGTTGAAACCTTGGTGCTCCAAATCTGCGACCCAAAACTGCCACGAGTGGTATAAACTCAGCCTGTGTCAGCCTCCTCAAAGTTCTGGTGCCCTAGCTTTGTGGTCTGTGAAATTTACAGTTTAGGGGGAAACTGGTATTGGTCCTGTTATGACTGTCTTCCTAGAATCAGACAAGAGATTCTACTCTGCTGCAGTATGGTTCTGCAGTTAAGTAACTAGCACTCTTCATATAGTTTCTGAAGCTACAGTAATGACGCAGCCGCATCGGCCCCGAGGAAAGTGTTTTGTGCGGTTTTTGAAATCAGCCTCACAGGCCCTTAACTTTCAACCCTAGGCCTGTGTTCGTCTGAGACCAGTACTCCGTCCACATTCAGTTTCCTGGTCTTTGAGTAATGTATCGGAGTTAGCTTCGGTAACCAACAATCATCTTGTTCTTACCTTTCCTTGTTGGGGAAGACCCTAATTTTAATCAGCTTAGCTTTTAGTGCTAGTATTCCTGTACTGTCTGCCCTGTCTAGCGGAACCAACCATATTGGTTTCCCCACATCAGGGGTAGTGTTATGGATTCTCACCCTAACTTTCTAGCTAAAGTTGAAGGTCCTCATTTTGGGTGGTCACCTTGGAAAGTACTCCCCTTTCACAAGGTCTGTCTCTGTGCCCAGTTTATTCCTTACAGGCTTATTTTGACAGGACCTCTCAATTTTTGTCAGGCCCTCTCTTTATTAGAAAAGGGGGGGGTACTGTCATTGTGTCTGCTATTAGGCAGCAAGTTTTGTATTTTCTTAAAACAAGCCTATTCAGGTTCAATTCCAAAGCTCATGATATTAGAGCAGTGGCCACTTACATTAATTATTTTCATTACATGAATTTTGGGGACCTTACCAAATGTTCAGGGTGGAATTCTCCCCTAGTTTTCAAACGTCACTGTTTGAAATCTGTAGAAGTTCTTAAATTCTCTACGGTGGCGGTAGGGAACGTTGTCCCTCTCTCTGGTTCCCTTTCTGATTCTTAGTCACTTTCCCCTTCACTGCCTCAGTTATTCCCTTACAAGCAGTTCATTGTCTTTAATAGCATAAGAATGATATTTATTTCTCTTATTATTTCACCGGGTGACACGGGACTCGATCCAGAAAAAGGATTTTGACAAGGGAAAATCTATTTCTGGGAGGGGCCCGTGTCACCCGGTGACCCACCCCTGTTTTTCATTCTCTCCTCCCATGGTAAACATCATTCTGGTGGGGTGGGTGCTAACATGGAATGCGACTAGCGTTGCCTTGTGTACAGTCCGCGAGTAGTGCACGGGTTTGTATCGGCACCTCTCGTTGGGACTTTTGACATTGGGAATCTTTATAGGGCAGGGTCCCGTGATTGTGACAATCTCCCCTTTACCATACACGACTCCATTTCTTGAGCTCGCTCTGGGGTAGTAACCCCAGCTTTACATTTAGCTTTTCTCTGGTACCTAGCAACAGAATTACCTAGAAATAAGTGCTGAATGGACTATTTCACAGGGTGACACGGGCCCCTCCCCAGAAATAGATTATTCCTTTGCCAAAATCCTTTTTCCGTTCAGGTTTATAGAAGCAACCTCACTCCTTCCCCTTGCAAGGAGGGGGAAGGAGACCATGACAACAAGACAAACCCAATATATGTGATTGCCTTAATGTCACCGACTCCAAGTTCTTCTTAGCTACTTTGCACGAACTGACGATTCCTCTTTCATGCAGAGGGACCCAGAAGTCTGACAATTGATCCCACTTTTCTTACAACCCGATCATATTGTCAGAGGCAGTTTTCCCTTCCTCACTCTATCGACCAGGAAGGGAAGACAATGTGTGGTGAAGTCCAGTCAATTCATAGAGACTCACTCAGATTCCTCCCTCCAACCAGTGAGTCTTCCTAATGTAAAGGACCGATGGTTTGTATATCGTGTCAGCAAATCACAATTTTTAAAAGTAAATTGTATTTTCCCTAATTATACAAACCCGAGGTCCTTTACATTACAGTTCATGCCCACCTCATGCAACCCCTGCAATACCTGGGCCGGAAGGCAAATTGGAATGTTTACATCCAGGCAGGCGGTACGTACTCCCACCTCCCCGACGTTAGTTAACTGCCTAACCACCTTGTTCGAAAGTTCAACAGCCGTTTCCAGCCTACGCTGAAAGTAATTCCTAATGTAAAGAACCTCGGGTTTGTATAGTTAGGAAAAATACAATTTACGTTTAAAAATTGTGATTTCATATATAGTTTACTTACCTAGTAATTACAGATTGGAGCCCTCCCCCCTTCCCTCTCATGGACATAAGGGCGCAAAAGAAGCGACGTTTTCTGTTTTGTTTTTTCTATTGTTCCACGATAGTGGGTGAGGTAGTCACCTACACAAAAACAATAGAAGCACTACCACGATTTTTCAAATTTAAGCTGCTGCATGAGTGGAAAAGTATAGCTGTGTAATTAGTTACTTGGTAAGTATATATGAAATTTGATTTTATTATGAAAACAGCATTTGTCACTAATTATTCAATAATCATTGGAGATATAAGTGAACAAATCACAAAAAGCAAGTGTAAAGGGCAAGTGTCTTGAAAGTGAGCTTAGTACTGGGGAAGGTGATGCTGCTCATGGTGGAGTAAATGATGGTGCCTCTACCTCAGTAACTGAACAATACATCTCAATACTTACTGAACATCAAAAATGCAATCTGACCCCAAGTAAACAAGAAAAACTTTTGGAGGCCTTGTTTGAGGATGAAACTAAATGTGAAAAATGAGCAGATGAATTCGAAGAGTCTAGAGCTGAGAGCACAAGAGATAAATTTAAGAGAATGCCAGAAGAAAATCCGAGTGTATATGAGCGATGTCATTGCATCAGGGGTTGAAGAGAGGAAAGAGGGGAGTGAAAGTGGTGGCGATGATGATAGAGATGCATGTCCTGATGGTGTGAATACTGTATTTATGCAAAATGCATGGATTATCTGTGCCATTTCATAAGCGTGTTAGTGTGCATGGATGAGGAGCCAGAGTGGTCATGTGACCCAACCCCCACTGTTGTCCTTCCATCTGAGAGATGTCTGTGCCCATCCCTACCACTCCCCTTGGTTTCCTCCAGCTGTTTTACACCCAGTAGTCTTGAGTACAGTATTTAGTAACAAACGCTTTTGCAGAGAGCAGTTGAGGATGGGGACCAAGCATTCGTGGCGTGGGTGTAACATTATTGATATTGCTTTCTACCCAGGATTGTGCAGATTACTGGGGATATGCCATTTGCACAAGAACAGGGCTACCAGTTGCCTGACCCATGTCCCACTGACAGGTTATGACATATAATTGGTTTAGGAATAGTGACAAATATATACTTCTTCAATCAAGAAGCAGTGTCAAAGAACAACAGGGATAAGCTCAAGCTGGTCTGGACCATTATGGAGTATGTACAGGAAAATACTGAAGATTGTTTACACTGTTGCAGAATATTTCCTTGGATGAGGGTATGCTTCCTTACAAAGGAAGTATGGTGCCAGTTTAAGAGAGTTATCCTGGCCCCGAAGTCAAGGAATTGACATGATTTAGGATGAAGTCTGTGTGGCTAGAGCAAGGTAACTCGATGTTTTTGAGTCCTTCTTCGGTCCTAGCAAAGCTTCTATGCCTGTTGGGGCAATTGCAGAAGGAGTGTCAGCTTTCTTAGAAAGATTATTGAACTCACGAATGAGATCAATATCCTGTGCATAAGAAGTAAGAAACTCTTGATTCTCCAAATCCTCCACTTCCTGGTTATGAGGATTCCTGTCTGCCTCTGCCAATGGATCTGCAGGGTTTATTACCAGGGTATAAGATCTATCAGGCCTAACACTTTTGCTGGAGCTTGAACACCTTTGGATGTAGAGGGATGTGAGGGGTCTCGATCACTGGTTTGAGAAGCAGAAGATCCCTCCTCTCACGATGGACGTGCATCATCCTGTAGCGTGGAAAGGCAATACAGAGTATTCACATCCGTGTCTGCAGGAAGACGAACATTAGCTGTGGTCTCTTCTTGGAGATCGCCATGAGGAATGTCATCAAAGCAAAGAACTATCCATCCTCATGGCCATACCTATCCTCACGTCTGTTTCTGTCTTCGCGGCCGTGCCAAACTACACGTCCACGTCTGTGAGAATTGGGAGGAATCACGATCTCTTCTGGGTAACCGTGATTTAGGGCGAAGGTAAGACGAACGTTCGGAAGGCCTAGAGCTAACTGGACTTCTGGAAAGGTGGACGTGGGAATGTGAAAATGAAAGAACATCCCTTGCAGTTGGACAAGAAAGAGAACGATGAGGAGACAACATTCGTAGATGAGAGAATGGACGCGGACGTGACAAATTCTGGACTTGCCCAGGAAGAACAGAAGAAGGATCTACCAACCGTGATTTCTTGATTGGAGCCTTGTCTTTTCTCCGAACTTGCAGAGGACGAACTGGAGAAGAAGGAACTACAGTACTGTAGTTTTCTTCTTAGAATGAGATTCTTGAAGTGAGAGGCAGACGGATGAGACATCACCGACGGGAACTCTTATGTGTATGGGAGTCTTGGACATGGTCTGAAGACAAAGAAGAAGTGGTGATGGTCCTTCGCTTCTTGGGGTGAGGATCAGCGACGAAGCCTTTGGTCCTCCAACATCTGACTGAGAAACGAACAGGAGGATAAGACGAAGAGGATGCAGAAGACGAAGAGGGAGACCTACATCGCTTTCTCGTAAGAACATGTCCGTACTTCTGTCAACAGACACCGAGTCGACTGTGTCAAACATAGCCTGAATGAGAGAGTTCGCAATTGGAACAGCAGCAGATGATGTCATAGCAGAACTCGAAGGCAGCTGTGATGTCACAGGAGCAGACGAATTCTGTACAGGAGCTGTTGGTACCGTTGTAGCCTGAGAAGGAGATGATACAAGATGATGCGCTGGAAGGACTAAAGACATTGCACCAGGGGAAGCAGCACGAGAACCAGCAGGGAGTAAGCCAGGAGGTCTAGGAACTGTCATGGCGGCCGACACTGGGATGCAAGAGGGCATGAAGTGGGAAAACAGGCCATCTAAGGTTGGTACCCCTGATAGGCCTAACGAGGCCCAAATGACCAGCATCTGCGCATCCGAACCTGGAATAGAGGAACAAGATGGCGCTGCCTCCACCCTCCCAGGAGGGGAAACCATCCCCCAAGAAAGAAGAGGCAGCACAAATGATAAAATTTAATGTTAAGTCAGCAGGTTTGTTAGCCGTGAAAAATACAAATTAATTAAAAAAATTTTCATTTTTTATGTAAGGCTGTAAGTGGATATGTTCTGGACTTTAACCTTTATCACAGTATGTATCACACACACTCCATGATAGTGTGATTGGACTTTTGGCACCATGTACAAATAAAGGATACCTTGTCTTTATGGAAAATTTGTATAATTTTGTTGCCCAGTTCAGCAGAGAAATTTTTGGGGCATGACATACTACTGCAATTGCAGCCGATGAGAGGACCACCAAACTCATGGCAAATACTTGATTGTTCCAAGGTGCCTCAGAACATGCTATGCTACCGCCCCAAAGGGAATACCTTTATGATGTGTTGGCAGGGCACTCTGCCCATCAGTATGGTCACCAATGCTGATGGCAGTCGCCTTGCAACGTCTGTGTGTAATGTGATGGTATATCAAGTACACGAGAGGTTTCGATAGATCTGATCAGAAGATCAAGTACTACATCTTCACCCAGAGGAGTACCAAGTGAACAAATAAGTTGTTACTTTATCTGGTCCACTTGTTGTTGCAGGACACTCGTACTTTATCTGATGTACAGCACAGATGGAAACTGACTCTACTGGAATTACACAAGATGGCACAGGATACACTGCTCTACTTTGACATAGAAGAATGGCCTGCTAGTGGCACTGACCTCCCTCATGCTTCCTGTTTGCCTGTTCATGAGCAGGAGTGCTACTGCCCTCCTGTCCGCCAGGCCCGCCAGGCAGCACCATCTGGCAAAGCTGTTGACCCTGTTGTGCTGGGGTTGATGATGATGTCTGTGAAGCTGATGCCACTCTCCTCCTGGAAACATCATCACCCAGGTAGAGGTCAAGGTCCTTAAATCCTTCTGGACGTCTGAAGACAGCATCACTGCGTCAGGTCTTTGAACAGCTAATGCCAGCAGGGAGACAGAAATGCTGCCATGTGTGCTACAAGAGTGGCAAAAGGAGAGACACCTCATACCAGTGTAGAAAGTGCCAGGTGTTACTGGATGAGGTGGGGACTGCTTCAAGAAGTACCACACCTTCCAGAAGTACTGGTCAATGCTGTCTTCAAGAGGAAGGGGGCATAGTCAGCCTCTGGTCTGCATTTTTCTTCAGCCATTGCAACAAAATTTGTCTGCATTTACCTGCTTGTCACAGGTATATCTCATTGTATTTGCAAGCACAGCGTTAAGGACATGCACAAACCAGAATCTAAAATAATGGTTATTTTTTATTAGGATTCCTGATATTTTTCATACATATACTGTATGTATATTTGTTTTGTATAAATGTAGATATTTATTTATTCTATAATTACACAATTTGTCCATTTTAGCGAGAGAGAGAGAGAGAGAGAGAGAGAGAGCTAGCAGAACACTTGACTGAGTGCCACTTTTTTAATGGACAATGTCATGCTACTTTATTGTTAATTATTTTACATTCACCTTGTTATAAGCACAAGTTTTGTGCAGTCCAATAATAAGGTAATTTATAGGGGGGTATTTTGGAACAAAAACAAAAACTGTCGCAAGCACTTTTTATTTGGCAAATTTTTTTATGGAGGAAAGTGCCCTATATTCTCATCCCTTAAGTTCTACTCATAAACATATTTTGTGGGGGCTTTTTTATGCCATGTTTAGAGCAATCATTTAGTTGCAAAATGAATTCAAATTGAGTTGTCTGTCAATGAAAAATGTTAGAGCTACACATCTTTGAACATAAAAGGTGTAAAGAGTTTTTGCATGTACAGCACTGGTGCTTGCCACTTTTTTTTAATGGAGAACTGGATGCTACTTTTTCATTTATTTTTTCATATTCCTCTTGGCATGATTATATCTTATTGCATATTAGAAATTAAGTAATTGTTCCTACACAAAATACAAACTGTTGGTCTTTACATAAGGAATATGCTTCAGCACAGCTGGAAACAGCTGTTTTAACTTTTAAACAAGGTGGTTAGGTAGTTAACTACTGTCCGACTGGTAGGAGTTCCGGCCGCCCGGACGGTAAGCATCCGCTTTGCTTTCAGCTGCCATGCTATGAGGTGCTATGTTCCTGAACTCTGCCCTGCTTGCTGTTTCGCTGTTTTTCCTGGTTGGATCTTTCTTTTGTTGTTTTTGAGGATATACGTTCTTGATTGTGTGTTTGCGATATTGAGATGCAAACCCATGAATCATCCAAGCCTGAGCAGAGGGGCAGTGTCCAGCGTGTATGCCCTGGTACCGCTTCTAGACCATGTCACCATTACCGCTGCCCAACTGATGTTGACCCTCATGTCCTCTGCACCAGTTGCAGGGGGCATGACTCTAATCAGGGATCCATGTGTGACAAGTGTTGGCTCTGGTCCCCTATGCAGTGGGTGAAGTTTTTGCAGAGGAGGAAATACAAGAAAGAGGCTTCCAAGGTGTCGTCTGGTGGTAATACACCTCCGACGACACCGTTAGTTGCCAACCCTTCTTCCTCTTTCCTTCCTCCTGCTGTCACTCTTTTGGGAGAGATCTCTCCTTCATTGTCTTCCCTTGTTTTGTCAAGTGGAAGTCGGTGTTGGGGGTTGGGTGATCAGGACGACCTCTGCTCAGTGGTCTCCATTTGCTCAGAAGAGGAGATTTCCCCTTTGGAGTGAAAGGAGATTTGCTGCCCCTAACCCGACCTTTTCTTCTTCAGGAAAGACTGAAGAACTCTGGGAGATGCGGCTCTCTTTACTCCTCTCAGGTGTTCCATCTGTGCAGGGCCTTTTGAGTCACCTGAGATCTTCTTGAGCTGTGGTGATGCCCCTAGTGACTCATGCTACAGTAACTGCCACCACCACGACAGTTACGATGACGGTTTCACCAAAACCACAACCAGTATGACAACCCATCCGACCCTGACTACTCCTGCGGTTGTTGACCAGGCGTTTCTGCGTGCCCTTTACGGGCTTACCAGACAATAACCCCTCCTGCTGTGCCTGCTGCTCCCCCCTCCATTGGAGACCAGCTTCTACAGGTACTCCTGAAGAAGATGTCCTGGAAGAAGTAGTCGAAGAAGAGGAGTCGCAAGGTGTTGTTGTCGTCATGATCGTCTTTTTCTTCTTTGTCATCTGCCACCTCTTCACTTTCTTCTTCCAAAGCTCCTCAGCGGAAGGAGAAGGTTCTTCTCCCCCCTCCAAAGAAGTCCCATCATGAGGCTTTCAAGGGGCCGCCTCCCTCCATGGGGGAGACAGAGGGATCTCTCATTGTCTCTCCCCAGTCTACAGGGCCCATTTCACGTGTCTCACCGAGACCTCGTGACTTGGGAGCTTCGAGTATGCAAGTTGCCTGGACCCATGCACTCGAGACCAGTTCCAGGAAGTTACCTTCCAGGACTGGTGTAGTGTCTGCCTCTTCCTGGGTCTCTTCGGACACTCGGGCAGAGGTAGCTACCGTTGATCAGCTTGTTTGTGATTCGAGAGCTTCAGGTGCTTGGACCTCCAAGCAGGACCAAGTCACTCCAGGTACTCGGGGTTCTCCGAAACCTCAAGTTGCCTCTACTAGCACTGGGGAGTCTGCTCCACGATTTGGGACAGGCACTACTAGAGAGAAGGTGACTAAACATGCAGGTGCTTCTTCACCCCCTGCCAGTGCTTGCTCAAGTACTCGGCCAGGGTCCTGTCCAGGTGTTTCTGATTCGAGGGTCCAAGCACCCAGAGAAGCTTCAAAGGGGTCCCCTACACAGTCTTCTTCCCGTCAGGAGGCCGCGGCCTTGAAGAAGACTGGTGCACGTCAGGAAGACAGCCGGAGTTCACCCTCAAGAGTACATGATCGCTCTCCCCCAGTCATTCCCTGTTCGCGTGAATGGGCTTGCTCTCACCCAGCGATAGCCTTCACGTACATTCACATGAACCTGCGTGCTCTCCTTGGAACAGCACCCCGCCATGTCTGCGTAAGCGAGTGCTCTCCTAGACCCATCCAGCCTTCGCCATCGCAGGTTGGCGATTGCCCACGGCTTTCCTCTCCTGCCAGGGCTTCAGCCTCCAAGACAGGAAAGAGTGCTCAATCCCTCTCACCTTTCCCCGCAACCTCCTGGGGTTATACCAGGAAGCATGAGTCAGACAGGAAGGACTCTGATTAGGATGCCTCATCCCAACGTAGCCCCGATGCGAAGGTCCTAGGATCAACTCGAACATATGCCCAAGTGGTAGAGAAGGGATCTGGGGGTTCTGCTGAGATTCTCCCCCCCTGCAGGGAGAGTAGACCAGGAGGACCATGCCATGGAAGGACATGAGGGTCCTCTGCCCCAGGACTTGGACACCCATGAGATACAGGGAACCTTTGCAGAGATCGTTGCACTGATACGTCAGCACAGCAATCTTGGGGAAGGGGCCATAGCTGCATCCGTGGATCGTCCGTTGTGCCTTGAAGCCTTTTGACGACCGAAGAAGGAAGCCAAGGCTTTGGTGGGCTTGCCATGGTCCACGTTTACCGAAGGGGTTTTGGAGCAGGTGAACACTGGTCTCTTGGCAGGAGAGCTCACTTCACTCCAACCGTTCGGATAAGCTGCTTCCTCCTCCTCTGCCTTGACAGAAGCGCTACTACATGCCCTCCGAGGGGTCTCTGCTGACGAAAGAGATGGACCTGGACCTGGTCCGTCTAGGTCCAGGTCTCTCTTGCTGCAGCAGCTTGGTGCAGAGAGTATCTCTCTCTCACAGCAAGAGGCAGAGAGGCAGCGAGTCTGGAAGCTACCACCATGGCAGCACTCCAGGCAGTCTCCTGGCTGGACCTGTGGTCTTTCACAGTGTACAAGGTTGCTGCCTCCTTGGGTTCCATCACTCCAAGGGAGGACTCCACCTTTGGGAGACTGTACCAGTCTGGAGGTAGGGTAATTACCTACCTGGCCCATCAGATGGCTAACCTGTGAGCAAACTTGTTCTGAAGAGGAGGGATGCCATCCTTACTTGGATAGCCAAGTTCGTGGACCCTTAGTCAGCTTTGACCCTACGGAATGGACCGTTGCTGGGTTCTGCCTCTCTCTTCCCTAGAGACCAGGTAGATGTTGTGGTGGACAAACATTGCGTCGAGGATAATGGCCATCTTGTTCATCAGGCAGTGGCAAAGACCTCCGGGTCTTTGCGCACCACTGTATGCTGACCTTCAGGTCAGGCTAGCACTTCCTTGGCTCCTAAGAAATCCCAGGCTTTGAAGGGTGCCCGAGGAAACACCCAACCTTCTTTTATCCCTGCCAAGAAAAGTGCGCAGCCACACACCTTTCAACCCTCTTTCCATCTGGAAAAGGGGGCAAGGGAAAGAAGAAGAGAGGAGGATGCTAGGGGCGGTGTTCCCCTCCTCATGCTGCCCATGCTGCCGTTGGTGAGGGTTGCCTGTTGAGCCATTGGGCAACATGGCAGCGATACGGAGCCAAAACCTGGGTAGCATATGTCCTTTGGGAGGACTATCTACTCTCTTTCGAGTCTCTGCCACCTCTCACCAACAATCTGGTCCATCTCCAAACTTACGTTCCCAGCTCACCGAAGGACCTCACCCTCCGGAAAGAGTTTAGAGTGATGCTGAAGAAAGGCATTGTGGAATTCTTGACAGATCAGTCCCTTGGCTTTTACAGCGGAGTCTTTCTTGTAGAGCAAGCAATGGGGGATTGGAGACTGGTCATAGATCTTTCTCCCCTGAACAAATCCGTTTGCCAGACTCAGTTCAAGATGGAAATGACACGGGTCGTGCTCGCAGCCATCAGGGAGTCCAACTTCATGCTTACGATAGACCTAAAAGATACGTATTTTCAAATACCCATCCATCGGTCTTCTCACAAGTACCTACGCTTTATCCTTGGGGAGATGGTACTCCAGTTCAGGGCACTTTGTTTCAGGCTCTCAACTGCTCCCCAGGTGTTTATGCGAGTGTTCACCCTTGTGTCAGCTTGCACTGATTCGCACAGGATACGTCTGTTGAGGTATCTCGAGGATTGGCTAGACCTGACAAGCTCTCAATCATAGTTGCTCCAGGACAGGGATTGGCTCCTTGAGTTTTTCCGCAACCTTGGGTCGTGGTAAATTTTGAGAAGTCTTATCTCACCCCCAAATGGAGGATAAAGTACCTGGACATGCTGATAGACACGGCAGCAGTAAAAGTCTACCCCTCAGACTCATGTATCAGCACCTTCAGGAAGGCAGCGCAGTTGTTCCTGTCTTGGCAGGAGTAACCAGCTCGGCAGTGGTAAGCCGTTCTCGGCCACCTGTTGTCCTTGGAGAAGCTAGTCCATCACTGGCAGCTTCACCTTCTTTCTCTCCTGTGGAGAATGAAGGAGTTCTGGTCTCCAGCTTGGGACTCCCTCTCACAGAGGAAGTGAGACAGGACTTATACTGATGGCTAGACGACATGAAACTCATGACAGGAGTGTCTCTACACACTCCCCCTCCCAAGATGCTTCTGTTCTCAGATACTTCAACCAAAGAATGGGGCGCACACCTGGAGGAGTTGCTGATCTCAGGTGTGTGGAACAGAGAGGACAACACCTTCACATCAATATTCTAGGGCTCAAGGTGGCCGTCTTGGCCCTCCAAGAGTTCCAGGATTGAGTGTTGTGGCACTCATGATGTTGATGAGCAGCAACACCAGAGTAGTGGCATATGTCAACAAACAAGGAGGCCTAGTCTCTCTTTCGTTGCACCAGTTGACAATGCAGGTACATGAGTGGGCAGTAGCCCACTCGGTAGAGCTGTCAGCCAGATGCATTCCAGGCAAGAGGAATATAGTGGCAGACATGCCTAGTCGCCAGGATCAAGTGATAGGGACAGAGTGGTCCCTCGACATGGACAGTGTGGAAAGGCTATTTGACCAATGGGGCTCCCATCGATTGACTTGTTTGCCACCCGGCACAACAGGAAGCTCCAGGTGTTTTGCTCCATCGTTCCTGACCCATGGGCAACAGCAGAGGACATCTTCCAGCACCTATGGGACAACCTGGATGCTTATGCCTTCCTACCGTTCTGTCTCCTCTGTTCTGTGATCAGCAGGGTAATGACCACCAAGAATCTCAGGATGATCCTGGTAGCTCCCAAATGGCCACATGCCACATGGTATCCAGACCTGCTAGCTCTTCTTGTCAAGGCACTGACAGAGGATCCTCCTTGGTAAAACCTCCTGGGTCAGCCGCACGTAGATCAGTTCCACCAGTCCGTGGAGTCGCTCACACTTCACGGCCGGAGACTATCCAGCATCTCTTGTGAGCGAGAGGCTTTTCTCACCGTGCAGCAACAGAGATGTCTGGATATCTGCGACAGTCCTCTGCCACAGTCTACCAAGGGAAATGGGCTGTATTCTGTGGCTGGTCTCATGGACGGGGTCTCTCTCTGGTAGGAGCCACTGTTCAGCAGGTAGCAGACTTTCTCGTCTTCCTACACTGTTTGATTGTCTCTGGCTTCATGAGACAATCAAACAGGCGTACTCCACGTCAGGTGAGAACTCCATTATGTTCTGTGCGATAGCTCATAAAGTTAGGGCCATTGGTCCATCCCTCATTCAGGAAAATCTCTCGGTTCCTCAAGTTCTGAAGATGGGGGTGTGGTTGTGTCAGACCACTGTCACCTCCTTCTACCTTCGGGATATTGCCCACAAGTCCCTAGACATGTTTTCCTTGGGTCCTGTGATGGCTGCTCAACAAGTTGTGTAGCTTACCCAGCTCCTCTAAGGTGTGTGGTTACAGATGAGAGAGTGTGTGTGTTGAGTGACTGGTCCTCTCCTCCCTCTTCCTTCAACATACCCTCCCCTGCGGGCAGAAGGTAAGTTATTGAGCCGTCAAAAGCTGGAATGGGCATCGATACAGTTGAGTGTTATATAACTGAGCATCCTTTGTATAATCTATCAGATATTTAGAAGCAGATCCTTCCCTCTCTCTAGCAAAGGGAGAGAGGGACAGACAATGTAAACCCATTGCCTATACATGGCCATATCATTGTCTCCGGCAAGATTCAACGTAACCTTTCTTCTCAAATAATGTTGCTTTTATACCCATTTGTTCGAGAAAGTGCCCGGAAGTCTGACAATTGAACATTCAGTTCCTATACTTCGTTCAATTTGTCAGGGCACGGTCCTCTTCCTTGATCTATCGACCAGGAAGAAGACCTGAGTCCAGCCAACTACCAGTCAGTTCAGAGCCTTACCCAGCTTCCTCCCTCCGAGAAGTAAGTCTTCCTATAATAAAGACTGAAAGGTTTGTATATCGTGTAGGAATAAATGACAAATTTAAAAGTCATTTGTATTTTTCCTAACAATATAAACGTGAGGTCTTTATAGTTTAATGCCTGCCTTATGCCACCCCTCAATGTAACACAAGTTTACCTGTGCCAGAAGTAAAGTCCCACTTGGTTGTTCAATAGTTAACTATCATACCACCTTGTTAAAAGTTTACAGTAACGGTTGGTTTCAGCTATGCTGATGGTAATTCCTATGATAAAGACCTCAGGTTTGTAGTTAGGAAAAATACAAATTACTTTTAAAATTTCCTAACTTACCCATTATTTATATACATAAATTTTTTGGGAGGGCTATTTTATTTCACTGTACAGACCATCATTCAGCTGTAAAATGAATTCAAGTTGAGCAGTCTACCATGAACAGTGTCAGAGCTATGCATCTTTGAAGAAAAAGGTATAAAGAGGTTTTCCATATATCCTGTTGGTGTCACTTTTTTTTATGGAAAATGTCATGCTATTTTGTCATTTATTTTTTCATATTTCTTGTGATATAATTACAACTTTCTGCACAGCAGTAATTACATAATTTATATGTGTATGTCCTTGTAAACAACATGAAAACTTGCAATTGCTTTTTTTTGTCAAATTTTTTTTTTTTGGGGGGGGGAGTACAAAATTTTCTAGCATTTCTTAACTTCTACCCACTATTTCATATACATAAATTCATTTTGGGACTTTTTTATGTCATCGTATAGAGCAATTATTCAGCTGCAAAATTATTCCAAATTGATCATCCAAATTGTACATAACAAAATCATTATTGTATACATAACTTTACTTAGTTAAATTTACTGAAATTCTTATTCTAACACATGAGTTAAACTTGCTTAAATTTTATGTACAAATGTACAGTAAGCCCTAATAAATTTATTGTCACCATGATAGGTATCCATCAAAGACAGAGGAAGTGGAGTGTTATAAAATGTTTTGTATGATACCTAGGCTGCTTTTGTTTTCTCTTTTAAATTAAAGTAGATCTATTATTGAAAATATTTTTCATGCTCTGAGTTTTTTCTGCTGTAATTTAGCTTGTAAAGACATCAGACGTCTTCACTTCACATCAATCACGTTCGTGCATCACATTTGTTAACACGTCAAGAACCTCACATAAATATTCATGTGTAGAGTTTCCTGGCCTTTCCACCGATATATATTTTGTCGTATGTATATTATGTATCTTAAATTGCCATGTGTTTGACTGTCAACAAACACAAATTGCTCAGAGTGTGGGTCACAGCAATCGGAGGTTGGGCACTACATTTCCATCCACACTCTGCTATGTATACCTGAGCCCAGGTAAATAAATCAGTTAATACCCAGTTCAACTTTTTGTCCTCGCAACTGGTGACCTGAGGAGTGATGGTAAACACAGCAGTTTTGGCTTCGCAATTAACGGACTCACTGCGGCCGCTTTACCTTCAGAGAGCCTTTAACGGAACCACACGGCGACAAGAGTCTAGGCCTCTGAAAGCTCCTTCCTCGGAGAACACCAATGCCACTAACGGACTAAGTATGGCATACCCCTCCAGGTACGTTCTGGCATGCTCGAACGGTTTGGCCCCGCCATTTACGATTCTCGTTGACTGTACTCAGAAGTCATTAACGGAACCACACGGCGTATAGTTTTGACTTCTGATAAGCCCCAAACACCAATAACAGACTAAATATGACGCGTGTTTTGATGTGAGGAAAAATGTCAGACACTGAGGTAGAAAGTCATTTCGAGGACGCACAGATCCTCTGCATCCCCCTCGCCTTCGAAGGCAGCAGTAAGCCAGGCGATGACACTCCCTCCGTTCTCGCGACAAAACACTGCATCCTGGTTTCTGCGGGCAGATGTCCATTTCCGAGTGGCGAAAATTACAGACGAGGAGACCAAGGCAGACGTAACCATGACAACGCTACCGGAGGAGGTCTTCAACAAAATCACCCCATGGTTGGACTCGCAGCTGGGCAATGTCAAGTACAGAGACCTGCGAGATAAGCTCATTGACACATACTCCATGCCCGTCCCCAAGAAAACCCAATGCCCCCTCGGCCTAATGACCCAGCCCCTGGGGGATGCATCACCCAGGGATGCCTGGGACGAACTACGAGGTCTCCTGATGCTGCTGGCCGTTGATGCAGACAGTAGGAGGATCAGCTTGTTGCAAGAAATATTCCTGTGACACCTTCCACAGGAGGTGAGGGCGGGGCAAATCGCAGACGCCCTTTCAATGGACGAATTGGTGAATGTTGCACACAAACTCCACGAGGCCACCAAGGCTTCAAACCAGGGGCGTCATTTGAGATTTTTGTTGGGGGGGCCAAAGATGGTTTGGCGAGCGAAGCGAGTCTAACCAGCTGGGGTTTTTTTGATTCTGAGCTATTTTATGAGCTTTGTGAAGCCACATGAACAAAGTATTTCAGCAAAATAGGCAGACAAACAAATATTGTGTGTGATAGATAAATATAGATAGATAGACAGACAGACAGACAGATAGATAGCTAGATAGGCAGACAGACAGATAGATAGATAGATAGATATAACTTAATGTGGTGACACATTTGAATTTCTGTAGGAATAATGGAAAACCCGCTGCTGTTACTTCTTGGGGCTTGGGGGTGTGGGGGGGGGCAAGTTGAGGCTTGTGGGAGGCAACTTGAGTCTTGGGGGCAGTTGCCCCCTCCAGCCCCCCTTAAATGACGCCCCTGCTCCAAACACGCCGTAGCCTGTAACCTGGTAACAGAAGAAGCCGAGGCAGAGGACATGAACGCAGTATACAGGAAGAAGGCGCCGCCGCAGCAGCAGAGGACGTGGACAAATCCAGCTTGGTGTTACTTCCATCGGAGGCGGCCACAAATAACACCAGTGGCCGCAAACCTTAAGGAGCCCTGGCCAGTAGGCTTCTTCATCCACAATTCCATATCGAAACGACGAATGCTGGTAGACACCGGGGCTATGCAATCGGTATTTCCGCCGTCAAGGGAGGACTGCGACTGCACTTCCAGTGCTGCAACTGCACTGGTGGCCGCAAATGGAAGCCCCATCTGCTGCTACAGAACTTTGACCCTCAGAATATCGATCCTGGGCCGTATATATGATTGGCCCTTCGTCATCTCAGACGTCAAGTTTCTTCTCCTGGGTGCTGATTTCCTCGCACACTACAGATTTCTGGTGGACGTCGGCCGAAAATGCCTGCTGAAAACCAGAACCTGCCACTCCCGACCGCTCTCCACCTGGCCGGGGATGCCTGCCGTCTGCTCCATCTCTTCGAACAAATACAGCGCCCTCCTCCACGAGTTCCCAGACGTCTTCAAGCCAGAACTGCGTCAGCTGATGGGAGCCCAGGACAAGCACGGCATCCATCACCATATCACCATGACAGGTCCACCAACACACGCCAAATTCCGCCGCTTGCCACCCAAAAAACTCCCAAGACGCTAAATGAGCCTTCACCGAGGTGGAACAGATGGGCATCTGCAGGAAGGCATCGAGTCCGTGGGCGTTTCCCCCCTCCACATTGTAAGGAAACATCACACTTATTAACCCTTAAACGCCTATTGGATGTATCATACGTCGACTAAAATTGTCTGTTGGGTGCCAAGTGGGACGCATCTAACGTCGACTACAAAAATTTCAACCTTCGGTCAACTTTGACTCGACCGAAATGGTCGAAAAACGCAATTGTAAGCTAAAACTCTTACATTCTAGTAATATTCAATCATGTACCTTCATTTTGCAACAAATTGGAAGTCTCTAGCACAATATTTCGATTTATGGTGGATTTTTGAAAAAAACTTTTTTCTTACGCACGAGCGGTAACTCAGCCGAAAATTTCATAAATTCTTTCGTCATTTTGTCATAATTTTTGCACTGTTCTATATTAGCCGTTACATAAAGTTTTATATATGAAAATGTGCGCAATTTAATGTACAATACAGCAAAATACAACCCATGGTTGTAGCTTTTATCAGTTTGGAAATATTTTCATATAAAACATGATAACTGCCAAAATTTCAACCTTCAGTCAACTTTGACTCGACTGAAATGGTCAAAAAACGCAATTTTAAGCTAAAACTCTTATGATCAAGTAATATTCAATCATTTACCTTCATTTTGCAACCAATTGGAAGTCTCTAGCACAATATTTCGATTTATGGTGAATTTTTTAAAAAAGCTTTTTCCTTACGTCCGCGCCAGAAATTCTTTCGTCACGTTGTCGTAATGTTTGCACTGTTTTATATTAGTCGTTACATAAAGTTTTATATATGGAAATGTGCGCAATTTCATGCAGAATACAACAGAAAATAACTCATGGTTGTAGCTTCTATCAGTTTTGAAATATTTTCATATAAATCACGATGACTGCCAAAATTTCAAGCTTCGGTCAACTTTAACTCGACCGAAATGGTAAAAAAACGCAATTATAAGCTAAAACTCTTACATTCTAGTAATATTCAATCATGTACCTTCATTTTGCAACAAACTGGAAGTCTCTAGCACAATATTTCGATTTATGGTGAATTTCTGAAAAAAATTTTTTCCTTACGTCTGCGCTGCTGTAACTCGGCGAACATCTCGGAAATTCTTTCGTCATGTTGTAATGTTTGCATCATTTTACATTAGTTACATAAACTTTTACATATGAAAATGTGCGCAATTTCATGTACAATACAACAGTAAATAGCTCATGGTTGTAGCTTTTATCAGTTTTGAAATATTTTCACATAAATCACGATAACTGCCAAAATTTCAACCTTCGGTCTACTTTAACTCGACCGAAATGGTAAAAAAACACAATTGTAAGCTAAAACTCTTACATTCTAGTAATATTCAATCGTTTAACTTCATTTTGCAATAAATTGGAAGTCTCTAGCACAATATTTCGATTTATGATGAATTTTTGAAAAAAACATTTTCCTTACGTCTGCGCGGTAACTCGGCCGAACATATCAGAAATTCTTTCGTCTCGTTGTCATAATATTTGCACCGCTTTATATTAGTCGTTACATAAAGTTTTATATATGAAAATGTGCGCAATTTCATGTACAATGCAACATAAAATAACTCGTGGTTGTAGCTTTTATCAGTTTTGAAATATTTCCATATAAATCACGATAATTAGAAACAATTCGACTCGGTCAACTTTAACGCGACCGAAATGGTCGAAAACTGCAATTGTAACTAAAACACTTACAGTCTAGTAATATTCAATCAATTAGCTTCATTTTTCAACAAACGGGAAGTCTCTGGCACAATATTTCGATTTATGGTGAATTTTTGAAAAAAACATTTTTTTACGTCCGCTCGTTACGAATTCATGCATCATTTTGTGATAATATTTTCTCTGTGTTGCTTTGATCGTTTTAAAATTTGTTATATACCAAAATCATCGCAATTTAGTGTACAATACAACTAAAAAAAATTAACTCATTAGCTTTAACCGTTTTGCTTACAGCGCGATTTGTATACAATTATATACGAGTTTTTTTTTTTCGCTGTCATATACGAGTATTCCAATATTTATATATGATAATGATATTTTTTTTCATTTCTGATGGTTGCATACTAAACTTCAGGCAATGACAAAAAAAATGAGCCAAAAATGAACTCTTAATCTTAAAAACTAAGCGTGCTGTGATTTTTTTAAAAAACTTTTTTTCCGCTTCGGCGCTAACTCACCGAACACCGCCGGCATACGGGAGACGTTTTTGTAAATAGGGCTTCGGCGTTAAAGGGTTAACATGTCAAGAACCTCATGTAAATATTTATGTGTAGAGTTTCCTGGCCTTTCTGCTGATATATATTTTATCATTGTGTGTATATTATGTCTCTTAAAATTGCCATTTGTTTGACTATCAACAAACACAAATTGCTCAGAGTGCAGGTCACGGCAATCGGAGGTTGGGCACTACGTTTCCGTCTGCACTCTGCTATGTATACCTGAGCCCAGGTAAATAAATCAGTTAATACCCAGTTCAACCTTTTTGTCCTCACAAGCTGTGTATTTTGATAACATTAATTCCGTACATGTAAACATATACAGGTAGTCCACGGTTAACGGCAGGCTTGGTTAATGGCGATCCGGTTTTATGGGGCTTGTCTAGCGACGAAAATTGGCAATTTTCAGCGTCAAAAATTGCCGATTCTGCTTATCGGTGCCAATAATTGGGTATTGGCACCAGTACATACCTAACAGAGGCGCTGATAACGGAAAATCAGCAATTTTCGGTGCCGATAAGCCTGAAAATTGCCAAAAGAGCGCCGGAAATCGCCGATTTTCGGTTATTGGCGATTTTCAGTTATCATCACACCCCCAGAACGGAACCCCTGCTGATAACCAAGGACTGCCTGGACAGACATTTTCTTGATATCCCTTCTGAAATATGGAGATGCTCCTTATTATGCCAGGGGTCTTATTATAAGCTATCAATATGGTACTGTAATATCATCATTTTGGCTGGAAATTTAATCTGTGATGAAAGTTATGGACTTTCTATTATGAAATTATATTTATGAAATGGTGTTACATGAAAATTTTGGATGTTTCAAACAGTCAATCTTAAACAGTACTTCACTTGAAGTGCTTATTTTTTCTAAATGCAGACTTTTCATGTTGGGACATTGCAGAAGTACCGTCCTCAAAGTGCATCACTTGTAAGAGCCCCGACGCTGTCTCTTCCAAACACGTGTGTGTTCGCGTGTTCGTCGATCGTCATCATCGGAGTCGACAGGACAAAACAGGAGCGTCTCGTTTTCTTTCTCTACAGGAACGCGATTTCAACCATACAATATTTCCGTCTGTTTCTCCCTAAGCATTGTTGTCTTAATGTATGTACAATCACCACTACTTGCATTGCCATGCAAGCATTCTAATCCTGTACTCATAATGTTCCAACGAATCTTCTGTATCAAACTGTGTGTATGTTTCTGTTTGTGAAGACGCCAAAGGTCTCTCCATTTCACATTTATTATGCTATTGCATTGTATCCATTAATCTGTCTTGAATCTCATGCAATTGGCCATATGTAGAATTTCCTGACCCTTCCACTGATGTATGTTTCATCACCGTATGTTAATCATGTCTCTCAGTATCGCCATCTGTTTGTCTGCCGACAAACACAGATGTCTGAACCTTTTATGTCCGTTTTACCTGTCTGTGTGTAGACACTACATTACCGCTCGCACGCGTCAATAACATCTTCCAAGATTCTGTACATTTATCTCAGTAAGGAACAACCAATAAACCAGTAAACACCCAGCCAGTATGTCGCTCATACCCCAGTCCTTACACTGGTGACCCCGGAGTGACTCGAAGGACCCGGCCGACCCAAGATGACGACCCACGCGCCGATAGACCCTTCGCCGCCTCGCTGTTTCCCCGCCGTTCCTGAGTTCTCAGTATTAGTCCGACCCTCCGAGATGACCCACTCCACCACCGAGGCCTGGATACCTCCTCCAGGAAACCTGAAGCCGCCCCCCGACTCGTACTGGACGAGCTGACCAACGAAGGACCAGCCACGTCATCCTTCAGCCTGCTGCCGCCTCTCTCGAGCTGGCTACCAAGGATCAGCCGTCATCCTTCAACCTCGAGCTGGCCACCGAAGGATCATCCGGCGTCACCCTTCAACCAGCTCCCGTCCTCCTCGAGCTCCTGCTGGCCGGTGCCGCCCTTCAGCCTCCTACCCACCCCTAGCCCAAGCCCCTTCGAGCCAACTACAATTGTCGCTAAGACAATTTCCGCATCGATGCCTCGCTTGTGGGGGGAACATTGTAAGAGCCCGTCGCCCGACGCCATCTCTTCCAAACAATCAGACGTTACACGCCTTGGGGAGAGTACTTGTAAGAGCCCGACGCTGTCTCTTCCAAACACGTGTGTGTTCGTGTGTTTGTCGATCGTCATCATCGGAGTCGACAGGACAAAACAGGAGCGTCTCATTTTCTTTCTCTACAGGAACGCGATTTCAACCATACAATATTTCTGTCTGTTTCTCCCTAAGCATTGTTGTCTTAATGTATGTACAATCACCACTACTTGCATTGCCATGCAAGCATTCTAATCATGTACTCATAATGTTCCAACGAATCTTCTGTATCAAACTGTGTGTATGTTTCTGTTTGTGAAGACGCCAAAGGTCTCTCCATTTCACATTTATTATACTATTGCATTGTATCCATTAATCTGTCTTGAATCTCATGCAATTGGCCATATGTAGAATTTCCTGACCCTTCCACTGATGTATGTTTCATCACCGTATGTTAATCATGTCTCTTGATATCGCCATCTGTTTGTCTGCCGACAAACACAGATGTCTGAACCTTTATGTCCGTTTTACCTGTCTGTGTGTAGACGCTACATTACTTCGCCGACGCGTCAATAACATCTTCCAAGATTCTGTACATTTATCTCAGTAAGGAACAACCAATAAACCAGTAAACACCCAGCCAGTATGTCGCTCATATCCCAGTCCTTACACACTCACTCCTTGTTGGAATTGTTCACCTTTTGATTACACTCTCCTGTTACCCACTAGTCAGGTTGCATCATTATTTGAGGGCATGCTGAGAAAAGCAGATTCAAAATAAGGTTATGTCATTACCATGTATTAGTTATTTTACGTATGTTATAAGGCTCATTAGCACGTGTCATCTATGGAAGAAAGAAATTGTCATTTTTTGCCCCTGGCTAAAATTAGCATAGTATTTCTGTATCTAGTGTCAGGGTATCCAATTGTCATTCATTTGTTAATACGGAAATACTAACCATTGCGAACTAGAAAGGGTCTTTGGAACTTGGTAGTTAATTGGAATAGGTGGATGAGTTGGGAAAACCTCATTCACATGCTGCAAGCCAGCACTTTTTTTTGGCTGCGGTCAAGTTAGGAATTGATGTGGATTTAATCAAGAAAAGAAAATAAAGAAAGGTATGAAGAATATAAGTGGGTGTTTGTCACTTTCTTGTCCTTGGTGTTAATGACCAGTTTTGTTGTTCTACATGGTAAGCCTTGCAAGGAGTTTGCTGACTTGTCTCCACCAGAGTGGAGAGGTTTGGCAGTATCAAAGGAAAAGGAAAAGATGTTTGCCAGTTACTTTGAAAGGAGTTACTCTCTTTGATACTGCCAAGTCTTTTTAGTTCCTTTCTCCTGGACTGCGTCACCCTCTTCTTCTGTCCCTTCGGCTTGTTCTCCTGTGGCATAGTCCAAGGGGCTGTGCATGTGAAGGTGGGAGACTGACATGCACTCTCTTGTAGTGATGAACCAGGTGTGCATGCTGGGCTCTCTGCAGACGGGACCCTGATGCAGCGCGCTCATGGTTCGTTACCACCTATCCCTGCTTATTTGGCTGCTCCAGGAATTTTGACTTTTTGAATACTTGTAGAAAATGTGACCTCTTGGTATTCTGGGAAGCCCATCTTTCTCTGCCTTCCCAGATCACTTAACTGCAGCTGCCTATGTTGTTGTCCCCCCTGGAATAATTCAATTGTCCTCTGTTGCTGCCTCAACCAGGTCTGCTGTGGTTTATAAAAGTAAGACTTGTGGGTAGAGGAAGGTGAAAAAGCACAGGCAACATGCGTCTTCTCCTCCTCTTTTTTGAGTTTGTCCATTCCTTTCTCATCTTCTTCCTCCCTTAGCTGAAGGAGAAGAAGTCTAGAAAATCCTCTCACAAGAAGTCCTGCTGGATTTTGCATGACCCTCTTCCCTCTCTAAGAGTAGGTGGCATTTTTCACTCAACTGTGAGTGAGACATCTGCTGTAGGTAGGGTTGAAACTGGGAATCCTGAGCACACTCAGGACCTTCGAGTTATCCTATCCTTTTGGAAACCAGTGAACTGCCCTGGACTCTTTCTCAGGTACTTCAGCAGAGGTAAAGGGAGAAGAGACAGTGCTACCCTCTTGTTCATCTCATGCACAGGCTTCAGATTTGCAGCAAATGAATGGGGTTCAAGCACTACAGGTCACTGCTGCATGATACCCCAAAGTATTGAGATGATCTGTGTGTGCATGATAATGTGACCCCTCAGGTATGGTTTGTCCAGAACCCTTGATGTGTGCTTGCACAAGAGCATGCATATTCACTCTCCCATGACCTCTACTAGTCTAGTTCCGGCTGATTGTAGAGAGTCCTACAGGAGGGATGACTATGGTGTGAAACTTGTGCATTCCTTTTATGAGTCATCTTAGCTCATAGTTTGGTGATTGATTCCAGGTCCTGATTGTACACATCCACAATTCTGAGTGTTCACCAGGTGATCTGAGAGGACCAGAGGGTCTTGCATCTTCAGAGCTCTGCCAGTTTGAGTTGGAGTGACACTTCCAAGAGATCGAGCTCATTCATGAGTGCAGTGATAATGGGAGGTGACCTTGGCACTGCTGAACTGGTCCTGTCAAGAGAGCACACTCTCTGCTGCACTCCAAATGGGAGTGTTCAGAACAGAAGGTTCCTTACCTATAGCAAATCAGGGAAGCTCCTTCTTACATCATTAACTTGCCAGAAGTTTTGTGTCAGAGCAAAGAGACTACTCCCCTATGAGTTGGACCCATCAGTCTGTGGACTAGCAGAGTCAAAATCCATGGAGTTAGTCACCATGGCCTCTTCCTAGGCAGTAGTATGGCTTGACCTGTGGGTGAACATGCTGACTGCTTTCACTGGAAGTTCCATTCACAGATGAAGGGGTGAAGTTCCAGAGATTGTTGGCATCAAGGGGAATGTCATTGATTTACCTCTCACGGTTTCCTTCAAGCCTCCTGGGCATTGAAGGCACTATGGCCAAGCTTCTGTGTCTGGTATCAGGAAGGTTCAGACCTCAAAATCACAACAGGGAGTCCAGGTCTTTTCTTCTTTGTGAAAGGGCCAGTCTATTAGTTGCCACCCCTATCTCTTCCCCACACAGGTAGTGGGATTCCTGTCATGCCTTCGAACAATGTGGCTATAACAGGAGTGAGGCCCTAGGTAGTCTGTCTCCTTTGGGGTGGTTACAAACTGCCTCCCCCATCTTAGACATAGATCCTTATTGCCCTAAGCTCACCCAGAGTAGAAGCCCTGTCAGTAGAGGTAAGGTTAACATTGGTAAAGAATACTCTGGAAGTCGTAAATGACCTGTCGAGGGCTGGTAAAGAGCTCGACTAGAGATTGGATACCTACTACTGATCTCTCTAGATTGAGCACATTGTTCTTGGAGACATGATTCAGGATGTAAGTGATTAATTCCATGTTGGATTCCATCAGAGAGGGTAACTTCATACATTTGGTAGATCTGAAGGATGCACTTTTTTCAGATATGCATCTGTCAGTACTTCAGGACTGACAGCTGGTATCAGCTTGGGCCCGCTCACATGAGACACATCTTTTGTATTATCTCAACAAGCAGGTTATTATACCATTCCGAGAGACACAGTTGCCCTAGAACAGAGACCACCTTGCATTTTGCCTCAGTTTGGAAATTGGGATAAATTGGGAGAGGTCAGATCTCCTGCCCAAGCAGCATGCACAGTACCCAGCGGGTGAGAAGGGTCTACTTATTGGTCATTTGCTTTTGTATCCGTTATGAATACAGGCGGTCCCGGTTTCTGACGGGGTTCCGTTCTTTGTCAGAACCGAAAATCGTAAATGGCCGGAAAATCGTCGAAAATCGTCAAAAATCATAAGAAAACCTTACTTTTAATGCTCTGGGTGCATTGAAAACAATGTAAACTGCATTATTATTGAGTTTTACATAAAAAAAACCTTCAAATTATGATTATTCTGCCGTTTTTGGGCCATATTTCTTTTGTCGGATCTATCATTTTCGTAACCGTCGAATCCCGAACATTTCGTAAGCCAGGAAATAATTTCTGATGAATATATTTATAACAATAAACGTCGAAGCGGAATAACCGGGACTGCCTGTACATTGTGCTGAGCTTTTTGTGTTTGCATGACTATCATTTTACACACATTTAATAATAATAGTTTTATAACAATGAAATAATCCCAAATATTTGGATGTTGACATTTAAAGCAAGGGCAGTTGTAATACCTAATTAATCACCCATTGTTTTATAAGTGCTCTCCTCATGGCCCTTCAGATAGGAGAGACGCTTGCAGAATAAGAGCATGATAAGAGGATCTGTCTATGGGTCATTTCCATTTGGTATCCATATTGACTATATTTTGCTGTAGCTTCTTGTGTTAGTTTGACTGTAATTTTACATACAGTTTATAGCATAAAAATTATGTAAAATATTTTGTGTGTTCATGGTTGGGACAGTTGTAGACAGTTGTAATGCTTTCTAATTTTCCACCCGTTGTTTCATTATTGCATGCCCTCTAACCCTTGTGATGGATGAGATGCTTGCAGGAACGACCTAATGAAGAAAATGTTTGGGGGGCATGCACACCCTACAGACTCGAAGACAAAACATAGTGAAAATGGGAGAAGACTCAGTGAGCATGTGAAAGTGAACGCAGCTGCAAGCACAGTGGAAGACCAAGACCAGCTAAGGTCATGGGCAGTGGTAGGCTTGTTCATTGTTATTTTGTTTTTTTAGATGATTTAATGACAGCTTAAGCGCACTAAGTACAAGCACCCTGTATATGAAAGTGTCGATTTCTATTTACTTTGGAACAAACAGGTCATTTCCTTTTGATATACATTGTGACTACATTCTACTACAGTATAGACTCTTGTGTTGGTCTGGTACAGTAATTTTACATTCAAATCCAATACTCTTGTGTATACTTTATTATAACATCAAAATTATTCAAAATATTTTTTTCATGTTCATAATTACAAGTGAGACAGTTACAACACATAATTTTCCACTTATTTGTTTTCTTAGTGCTTACCCATTGACCTTCAGTTAAATGAGATGCTTGCTGTATAGCAGATGGGAGAGGAGCTAGCCCTTGATGAGAGAGTCATACATACAAGTCATATTCTTTTGGTATCCATCATAGTTCCATTGTGCTATAGCTAGTTCCTCACTGGACGGGTTGGTATTATTCTTGGCTTGCACTCTGCTGGGCACGTATTCAATTATCCAACCAGCCAATGAAGAATTAGAGAAATTTACTTCTGGTGATAGAAATTCATTTCTTGTTATAATGTGGTTCGGATTCCACAATAAGCTTTAGGTCCCGTTGCTAGGTAACCGATTGGTTCTTAGCCACGTAAAATAAATCTAATCCTTTGGGCCAGCCCTAGGAAAGCTGTTAATCAGCTCAGTGGTCTGGTTAAACTAAGGTATATTTAACTTTTTGTGCTATAGCTTTTTGTGTTGGTCTGATGGTGATTTGCATTCGTATTGAAAATATATTTTTATGTTCACTTTTAAAGTTTTGGTAGTTGCAACACCAAATTTGCTTCCATGTTTTATTAGTGCTTGCTCCTGACCTTCTGATAAATGAGATGCTTGCCGGATAGCAGATGGAAGAACATACTGGTAATGAAAGAGTTCTACCTACAGGTCATCTTTTGATATGCATTATGTGTTCCTACATTGTACTAGTATATAGAAAGAAGGTATAATGAAGACATGATATGGTGTGAGGAGGGAGCGAGAGATAATCAAATATTGAGGGAGGAATGGGGAAGGAAGGAGATGGAAAAAATGAGGATTTCCTTTGACTTGGCATATGAAAAAAATAGGAAAAAGTGGCGGACAAGGATTTGAGGGAAAGGAAAACTTGGATGATGTTGAAGAATTTGGTCTGTGAAGCCTTTTAGAATTATGTTTCTTATGAAAATGCAAATGTGTGTGGGATACTTGCCTTGGTGTTTATTCTTTATAGTTTTTTGTAGGTATTGTTAGCAGTGACTACATTTTTCTTTCCAAGCCTAGGTAAATAGGCAGGGTTGGAGTCAGTAAAGGCATCCATCCATGAAACGTCTTCCAAAAGAAATTTTGAACAGAGCCATTCAGTGAGTCTAAGAAAAACCTGGACAAGGTTCAATAAAAACAGTGACCTTGACAAGGCATTATGCTAACAAGACACGCTGGCCCTTCAGATAGATGAGGTGATTGCAGGGTAGCAGATGGAGATGAAATTGCCCTTGATAAGAGGGGTCTGTCTGCAGGTTGTTTTGTTACTCATTATGACTACACTGTGGTATAGCTTCCTGTGCTGGTCTGATAATGATTTTTTTATACACTTTGAAAATTGCTTTAAATACTTTATAATATTGCATTTCATATTAAAGTTGGAACAGTTGTAATGCTTTCTAGTTTTTCTACCATTTTTTTATTTGTACATACCCTCTGGCCCTTCAGATAGATAAGATGCAACAGGATAGGAGATCAGAGAGGAACTTGTCCCTGAGGGAGAGGGTTTTACTTTCAGGTTATGCCATTTGGTATCCTTTACAACTACATTTGTATTATAGCTTGATGTATTTGTTCTTATTGTAATTTTACATTTGCATTGAAAATGGATTTGTATTCTTTATTTTCATTAAAATTATTGGTAGTTTAAATTTAAAGTTGGGGTCATTGTAATGTCTTTATTTTCTGGATCGGGTCCCGTGTCAGCCGGTGAAAAAGTCCATTCAGCACTTATTTCTAGGTAATTCCGTTGCCTTTTTTCCACCCTTTGTTTTATTAGTGCTTACCCCATACTCCTCAGATAGATGAGATGCTTGTAGAATGGTTGTTGGAAGAGGAACTTTCTTTTGAGAAGAGGATTCTACCACAGGTCATTTGTTATGGTATTCATTATGACTACATTGCACTATAGTTTCTTGAGATGGTCTGAAGGAAATTTTACATAAATGTTGAAACAGTCTTTGCACAATTTGTAGCAGTAACAAAAGTATTTTGTAGTCAAATTTAAAGTTAGAAGTGTTGTAAGACCTAATTTTCCACCTATTGTTATTATTGCTTACACCTTAATCCTTAGAATAAATTAAACTCTTGCTGGATGGGAGACTGAAAAGATGGATGACTTTGAGGAGAGGTTTCTAATTATACATGTAATTTCCTTTTTGTATCTGTCTTTACTATATTATGTTATATGTACTTATGATGATTTGACAGCAATATTATATACACATTGAAAATTGATTTTAATACTTTATGACATTAGAATTTTTCAAAATATTGTAGGGCACTTTCAACACTTTCCAGTTTGCCACTTGCTTTATTAGCACTAATCTGCTAACCCTTCAGATAGATGAGATGCTTGTATCAGAGCAGATGGAAGAGGAACTTACCTTTGATGAGAGGTAAATTCCTGCATGTCATTTCCTTTTGGTATACATTATGACTATATTGTGCTGTATTTTCTTGTGTTGGTCTGATAGCAGTTTTACATATACATAAAAGTGTTTCGCATACTTTATAACATCAAAAATTTTTCAGAATATTTTGCAGGCTCACTCTCAAAGATAGGACCGCTGTAACTTCTAATTTTTGCCACTCGTTTTTATTAGTGCTTAACACCTGACCCTTCAGATAGATACTTGCAGGATAACAGATGGTGGAGGAACTGTCCCTGTATGAGAGTGGTCTGAATACCTTTTGGTATCCATTATGGCAACTTTGTGCTATAGATTCTTGTATTCTTCTGACAATATTTTACATACACAATAATTGTTGCTTTGCATACTGTACTTTATATTAAAATTACTCAAGATGTTTTGTAATAGGTATTTGTATTACTTAATTTTACACCTATTATTGTTTAATTAGTGCTTACCTGTTTAATTAGTGCTTACCTGTTGACCTTCAGAGAGATGAGGTGTTTGCAGGATAGCAATGGGGAGAAATTGACCATCTTTAGAGGGGTCTAAATTCAGGTAATTTTCTTTTGATATTCATTGTAACAACAATGTGCCATAGCTTCTTGTCATTGTGCGATGAGAATATTAAGTTTGCATACTTTATATTAAAATTATTTAAAATATTTTATGTTCACATTTGTTAGTGCTTACCCCCTGACCCCTTATTTACTGTAGATGAGTACTTACAGGATAGTAAATGGAGGAGGAACTTGCCTTACATGAGAGGAATCTACCGAAAAGTCATTTCCTTGTGATATCCCAACATAATGCTATAGCTTCTTGTCTCTGTTGGTAACTTTACCTACTCCCTGAAAATTGCTTTGTATACTTTATACCACTGAAGTTATTTAAAATATTTTGCATGCTCACCGTCAGGGGTGGGTTAGTTGTAATGCCTTCTCGTGTGCCACCCATGCGTTATTAATACTTACCCCAGCCTGTCAGAGAGATGAGATGCTTACATGATTATATGGTAAAGGAACTTGCCCTAAATGAGAGGGTTTTGCCTACAGGTTACTTTCTTTTGATATTAGATATGAATACACCAAATTATGAGAGAGAGAGAGAGAGATCTGGCTTAAAAATGTTGTGTAAAAATCCCAAATATTCTTACACGGATAAAATACAGCATACTGTAGATAAAAGTTTCCTGAAATGAAATTGTACATTAATTGTTTCATTAATTAATTATTGTTAAAAGCTGTTGCAGCAATGTACAGTTTGATTTAGACTTTGAATTAAACAGTTTTGGAGGTTCCAATATGCATAATTCAGCAAGAATTTTTCATTCCTTTGCTTAGTAGACCTTCTAATATCTCAGATGAGTAAAGTCACACTCACTAATTAAGATTTTCTTATTTTGTATTGTTACACAAGGCAAGCATTTGTATTTTTTATTTAAAATTTTGGCCCCTATTTTCTTTTAAAATTTTCTAGCATTCAAAAGATTATACAGCTTATTTGCATAATTTTTAGTACGTATAACTATCCTCAACTTTGTATTGCTTTGATTACTTTCATTAATTATACATGGTGTTCATTAATCTTATCCAGTAGATCCTGCAATGTTGGATTCTTAATTTCCAGGTGCATGTGGTAATAAACAGGTTCTGCTGTCAGGTAAACCTGGGCATAGAATAATCACTAGCTTAAATTGACATGTAGCAGGTACAGTTAATCAGTGTATAACTGGACAAAGGTACCACATACCAATATGACAGTTTCAGAGTACTATAATTTGTATTTGTTCATATGTAGAACAAAGCTAGGCTTTAACGTGAGGATAAAATCTTCTAGCTCCACCTGGAAACTGGTAAAAAAACATATAAAATTGTAGAACAAGGTATTGGTGGCAATGGGTGGGGTTCGGTCAGTCAGATGAGAGAGGAGGAATCAGCCAACCTCCCTTAACCCGAGAGCACCGTGGCACATTCAGCTTTTTTTTTACCATCTTGCTAGAAGGATGTGCTGCTGCCCATCCTTCCAGAAGCCTGTGTTTTTCCTTGCCTGTTTTTCTCTTTTAGTTTGCCTTCTGTGTTGTGAAATAGTGCTATTCTGTGTGTTTGTGCATTAGTGCTTTTTGTTTGTTTTTTGTGTTGCATTGATCATGCAAACCCATATCTCATCTCAGTCTCCCGTTCCTTAACTCTGGAAATGCCCAGGGGTTGGTGGCTTCCCTTGTTCACGTTTTCTGGCTTCTTTTGAGACTGATCCCCATTATGGTGGAGGATTTTTGCCAAGAAGAGGCAGCAGCGGAGGAAGTTGGAGGTGCCATCTTGGAAGGGGTTTTCTCCTCCTTTAATGGCTGCTTCTCAGGCTCCTTCTTTTTCCTCTTCCTTGTCCAATCTTCCTCCAGTAGTTGCTTCTTCCTTGGAAGATTTTACCCCTTCCCATTCTTCCATAGCTTCGTCTTTGGAAGTTTCTGGAGAGAGGTCAGGAGGTATTCTTTCTGTTGCTGCCCCACTCTCGGGGGGGGGCGGGGGGCGCAGGTGTTCCCCCCTGTGAGGGAGGAGGCAGCTCCATCTAGTTCTTTCAGGATCGGAGGCTCAGAAGATGGCTAGCATCTGGGCATCTCTAGGCCTTCCAGGAGTACTAACCTTGGATGGCCTGTTATCCCATTTTCTGTCCTCTGGTGTTCCTTATCAACTGTCTCGACAGTTGCCAGCCCTTTTGCTCTTCCCTTAGCTGTACCGGGAGCTTTGGCTCCAGTGTTACCACATCAACCTTTGGTGTAGCCTGCCCAGTGTTGTGAGACGGCAGCTGCAGTGGCTACCCCTGCTCTCATTCCTAGCTCGTCCACCTTGATAGTTCCCAGTTCAGAGGCTCTCCTCGCTCCTCTGCTTAGACCTTTGGTTCCTGTTCAGAGTTTCAGGCTTTCTCCAGTGGTGGCGACTTCTACTCCTGCTCCGTCTTCTGATGCTCTCTTTCGAGCGATGGTCGACAGAGTTGACATCATTTTCCGAGAGAAGTATGGCCATGTTATAAAGAAGAAGCATTGCAGATCTCCATCTCAGCCTTCTCCTTCATCATCTTCCTCCTCATCTTCATTTTCGTCATCTTCTTCTCCTGCCCAGCCCTTCCCCATTAGACGTTGGAGGGTTAAAGACTTTGTTGCTGCTCCTTGTTTAAGAAGACCTAGAACCATCTCTATTTCTTTGTCTCCATCATTGTCCAACCATGGACGTGGTCTCCTGCTCCTGCTCACAGCCGTGTCTCTGATGGGGGTGTGTCACGTCCAGCAGCTTTTCGTCTCTTGGTAGATCTCTCCAGGCAAAAATCGGCGAAAGGAAAATCTACGGCAGTGTCATCTTTCCCCAGTCCCCTTGTTTGTGTTCATAGGATGGATGACAAGGCTCCTGTTAAGAAATCCTGTGTAGAGAAGTCTTCACAGGTTCAGCTGTTACCTTCTGGATCCCGCAATTCTACAACGCTTGTGAGGGGCTCAAAATTATGCGAATGTGTATTCAGCGTCAGCTGTTGTTGCCTTGTCTCTCTCCTTGTTCGGGTTCCCCTGCAAGAAGTGTTGTTTCCCGCTGTAGCTGGCACGTCCATGACGATAGGCCCCATCTTTCCAGTCCCAGTCATTGGGCTTTACATCCGCCTTCGTTGGCATCTCGATGTCTCTCTCAGTCACGATCTTCTGGAAGGAATCGGGATCATTGTTTGAGTTGCTCGACCGTGGACGTGACGTCACAGATGCACAGCCGTGCATTGACACATGGCCGTCGCACGGGAATGGAGATTCTGCCTCTCGCTCTTGTGAATGAAACGACCCTCTGGCAAGATTACTGTTGTCATCATCAGGCTATCAAGCCTCCAAAAAGTGTTTAGGGCCCAAAAGGGCTTACACCCCAGTTATTAATAAAGATGTCCCACGTTCATCTGATCCAATAGATAGAGTAGATCCTTGCAACCAGCAGGTGGAAGATATGGAGAACCAAGAATTTGTTACTACATATGCTGAGGTTACTGAACTCATTCTTGAGTACAATAATCTTTCTCAGGAAGCAGCATTGACTTCTTTGGATGTCCCTACAGGTATAGAGGCTTTACTCAGTCCTAAAAAGGATTAGAGGCTTCTATAGAGCTGCCATGCTCAAATCATGCAGATTCTGTCCTAGGGCATGTGAATTCTCTCATCTGCGGGTGTGATGATTCACTTCAGTCTAGTAGATAATTTAAGCTTCTACCCCCTATGCTGCCTTGACATAGAAGGTTTTGTGCAACACCTAATGTGGTGTTGCACCCTAGACAGATTAACCCAGACCTGGTTTGTTTGGGTCCTGGATTGACCTAGATCAAGATTAACCCAGACCTGGTTTGTTTGGGTCCTGGATTGACCCTAGATCAAGATAGGTCAGAAGGTCCTTCCTTTACTCATCAAGAGGTTGCTACCTTGGAGTCGACTGCCTCTTCTGCTTTTCAGACAGTGTCTTAGTTAGACATAGTCTATGGCAGTGGCCAATATATCTTCCCCTGCACTAGGTGATTCAGAAGACATTGCCCCTTTTATTAGGATTTTACAATCAGGTGGTAAAGCTATTTTTTACCTGACCCATTTAAATGCTAATATTTGGGTTAATCTTTTGCTGAAAAGAAGAGATGCAGCCTTCTCCAAGGTTTCAAGATGTATCAGCACAGATTCGTTGCTAGCCTTGAGAAATGGGGATGTTTTGAACTCCCTTCTCTCTTCCTTACAGAACAACTAGACATAGCAATTGATAGACATTGTGCAGACAATAACTACCAGCTAGTTCAAGCAGTGTCAGAGTCAGCCAGATCTTCTTGTCCTAGTACATTGAGACCTAGGCTTCAAGCTTCTCCGAAGAAGACCACGAATGCAGCATCTACTAGTAGGCCTGCTCAACCTGCTCAAACAACTTCTAAGAAAGCTCCATAACAACAGCCCTTTCAGGCCTGCTCTTCTAGACCAGGAAGAGAAGCCAGAGGCAGGGCCAGAAGAGGTAAACGATAGAGTAAGCGTCCCTTCCCACTCGTTGCCACCTGTGGGGGATGCCTGGCAAGCCACTGGGCTACATGGCAGAGTTTCAGAGTGGAGTCTTGGGTAGCGGGTTCTTCAGGTGGGATATCTACTACCCCTCGATTTCCCTTCCCCCTCTCTCTGAGCTACCTCTCCATCATCTGTCATACACCCAGGACTCTCTGAAATTTCTAGCTCTCCTGGAGGAAGTGAGGAAAATGATGGAGAAAGGAGTGGTGGAAATAGTCTGGCATCTTTCTCTGGGATTCTACAGTTGGGTTTTTCTTGTCCCCAAGGTGACGAGTGATTGGAGACCAGTGATAGACCTTTCGACCCTGAACCTGTTCATCAGGAAGACCCGTTTCAAGATGGAGACGTCTCGTACGGTCCTGTCAGCTGCCAGAAGCAATGATTTTATGCTCACAATATATCTGAAGGATGCTTACCTCCAAATTCCGATCTGTCACTCTTCCCAGAAATTTCTCTGCTTCAGTTTGGGAGAGCTGGTGTTTCAGTTCAAGGTCCTGTGCTTCGACCTAACAACAGCCCCTCAGGTGTTCACAAGAGTGTCATCCTGGGCTCATTCTCAAGGTATCTGGCTCTTGAGATGTCTTGACGACTGGTTGGTCCTGGCAAGTTCTCGGAAAAAGCTAATCCAAGACGGAGATTGTCTTCTCCAATTTTGTCATGGCCTAGGCATCATGATAAATTTGAAGTCAAATCTTCACCCCAGTCAAAAGATTCTTTACCTGGGAATGGTAATAGACACAGTGTCCATTGGACCAGTGAATTGAGAAGTTCAGGAAAGTGGCCCAGTCCTTTCTATCTGAACAGAAGCAGCCGGTGGCAAGTAATTCTAGGCCTCTTAACCTCACTGGAAAAACACGTTCCCCACAGCCGTCTCCACCTTCGATCTCTCCAATTCTCCAATGGAGATTGAAAGAATTATGGTCCCTTGCAAAGGACTCACCTCTGTTTCAGGTACCTCTGTTTGCAAAGGTGAGAAGGGACCTTCTGTGGAGGTTGGCCGATGAAAACTTGACTATAGGAGTGCCTTTTCATTCTCCTCCTCCAGATGGTGTTATGACATCAGGAGTCTGGAGTCTTCAGGACAAACAGCTGCGCATCAGTGTTCTGGAGCTGAAAGCAGACTTTCTGGCACTTCAGGAGTTTCAGGAGAGGGTGTCAGGGCACTCCATAGTTCTGATGTTGAGCAACACTATGGCAGTCACTTACATAAACAAACAGGGGGCTAGTCTCTTGCCAACTTCACTCCATGATGGTACTCATACACCAGTGGGCGATAGAAAAATCAGTAGACGTCTCAGCCAGGTACATCCCAGGCATGAGGAATGTGGTGGCCGATAAACTGAGTCATTAGGGTCAGATCCTGGGAACAGAGTGGTCCTTATATCAGGAGGTAACAGACAGGCTCTTTCTCCTTTGGGGAAGGCCAATCTGTTCGCAACAAGGTTCAACAGGAAGCTAAAGATCTTCTGTTCAGTTGTCCCAGACCCCTTCGCTGTGGCTGAGAATGCCTTACAACATCCTTGGGACAACCTGGAGGCTTACACCTTCCCTATCTTTTGCCTGATCCTTCAGGTCTTGGACAGGTTAATGACCCTGAAACTCCCTGGTGGTCTCATGCAGAATGGTTCCCTGATCTACTAGCCCTGCTGTCAGCAGTTCCCAGAGAGATCCCTCCATGGCACAACCTCCTCTGCCAGCCTAACGTCGAGAGATATCACCAGTCGGTAGGGTTCCTATCTCTTCACAGCTGAAGACTATCCAGTATTTCCTGCGAGTGAGAGGCTTTTCTTGGAGAGCAGTGACAGAGATGTCTGGCTGTCTCAGATCTTCCTCAGTCATTTACCAGGGAAAATGGGCCATCTGCTGCGATTGGTGTTGTCGATGGGGTCTCTCTCCAGTTGGAGCTTCTGTTCAGCAAATAGCAGATTTCCTAGTTTTTCTTCGGAGGGAGAAAAATCTTTCTGTGTCTGCCATCAAAAGGCTACAAGGCTGCTTTGGGTCTGGTTCTGCACCTAAAAGGTTGGGATCTGGCTCTAGTGTTAAGTAGTCTCACTCAAGCGTCGTATGAACCCTTCCGACAGTCATCTGACAGATATTTGACCCAAAACAGTCTTCTTACTTGCTTTAGCTTCATCGAAGAGCGTGGGTGAACTCCATAGTCTTTTGTAATGTTAAACACATGAGGGGTTGGGGGTCTGTAGCCTTTGAATTTGTCCCAGAATTCATAGCCAAGACTCAAAATCCATCCCTTCCTTGGGAGATTTTGTTGATAACAACCCAGACAAATTGCTCTTATGTCCTGTCAGGGCACTGCGTGTTACCCGAAAAGGACTCATCACCCCAGGCCAGGGTGTCGAAGCCTTTTGTAAGCTCAGGCCAGATCAAGAAAGAAGTGTCCAAGAACACCATCTCCTGGCTCCATGAGGTTATTAAATGTGCATATAGCACCTCTACAACCACGGATCCTAACTCAGTGCATGCAAGAGCACATGATTTTAGGAGTTGGGCTCTTCATTAGTTTTCAAGAAGAATTTATCTGTTCATAGGATTTTGAAGGGTGGTACTTGGCTTTGTCAAACCACCTTCACATCCTTCTATCTGTGGGACATTGCCCACAGGTCCTTGAACACTTTTTTCCTTGGGCCCGGTGGTGGGTGGCCGCTCAACAAGTTGTGTAGCTCATCTAGTGCCCCCTAGTGGGACAGTTTGTATTTTACCCAAGATAATGGTATGAAAGTGAGAGTAAATGAGGCGACAGGTCTTTTTTCCTTTCCCTTTTCCACTTCTCTACCCATGGGCAGTAGGAAGATTGATCCATCATGTGCTGGAACTGGTGGTTAGCTACGGGTGAGTGAGTGGCTTTTCTGTTTGAGAAAGTTTTATTCATACACAAAAATTTCCTTGCAGAAGCTAGTCCTTCCTCTCTCTGACAAGGGGAGAGAGGAATGATAACAAACAAATTGGTAGCTAACGTAGATTTCTCGATTGAACATATATAGCTCTAACTTCCAGTTACACAATGTTCCTCCACATTGTGTATTAGCCCAGCAGTCTGACTGTTTGATAAACTTTTTATCGGATGAATCAAAGGCATATGTCTCCTTCCTCTGCTTTAGCCTAATCAGGAAATGAGACCAGGTGTGCTGAAGATCCAGTCGGTTCAAGACTTTCCTTTCCTCCCACCAAAGGTGAGTCTATCCTCACGTTAAGACCTAGGTTTGTTCTGCATGTGAACAAATGACAATTTTTTTTATTTTGTATTTTTCATAGCTAGTAAACCTATGGTCTTAATGTACCTTGCCCACCTCTTGCCACCCCTCAAAGTGATTCCCTGGGCTGGAAGAAACTGAATGTGTCACAACAGTCTCGGGTTAAGGGAGGTCGGCTGATGCCTCCTCTCTCATCTAATTAGCCGAACCCCTTTGCCACCAATACCTTGTTCTACAACAGTATGTTTTTTATCGGTTTCCAGCTGGTGCTAGAAGATTTTATCCTCACATTAAGACCGTAGGTTTGTTAGCTATGAAAAATACAAATTAATTTTTAAAATTTGCCATTTTTCCTAACATTCAAACCTGGGGTCTTTACATATGGGATTTACTTTCAGCGCAAGCTGGAACTGGCCGTTAAACTTAAAATAAGGTGATTATTGGTAGTTGGCTACCAACTGCAGGGAAGACCTTACATCCAGTTAGTACACATCCACTTTTCTCTCGGCTGTAGTCTGAGATAGATGTGTCTCTTCTGCTGCCTGCCATTCGACTTAATTATTAATTTTCTTTTAATTTTTTTTTTTAGTATGTATACTAATTGAGGTGCCACATGTCAGAGGGGCCTATGTGCAAAAACATAGTTTTGGGATATTAAACTTTAAAGTTTTCCATTTGTACTGGATCTAATTTATATCAAGAGAATTCAGACCGTAAGTTTGGGGGGATTAAGGGTGAATTTAATTTGAAACTTATTCCCACGTGAAAATTACATTTCTTTCCTATATCTTCCCACCACTAACTCAAAATCGCCATGTTTGAGGGTTAGGCCCCCTCTGACATGCAGTGCCTCATTTGTTGTTTTGAGATATTGTACCTTAGGTGAGATGGATAAGTATTGTACATCCTCTATACTTTTTGTGATTTAGATTTTTCTAATATTATATCTTTGCACATTCACCAAGCATTGTTCAGTCACAATCAGTAACTGTTGCATACAATTTTACCTTGTAACCTTTTGAATTTGTGGTCACCTTCTTTTGCCTCCATTTTGCCAGCAAAATTCTGCAATATTTCAAATCTTCACAAAATATTAAGCCTAAATCATGTGCTTTAATTTGAATATAGATTACTCCATGTATTAATTGTTAAAAGTGTTTACCTAGTTTCAACTTTTTCAGTGAAATCTGGTGCCAACAGACTGTCATAGCCTAGGTTTGGAAACTTAATGATACTCTTCAATGCCCTAAGTTTACAATGCCCTAAGTTTATAATTGAGAAATTTACTTTATATTTCTAGGTACAGTAAATCACAACTTAATGGAATTCATTACTTCATAACTGCACCTTAAATGATAGTATTCAAGGTACTTGTGTAGTATTGCTGGTAGACATGCAAACTTTTCGTAAAAGTTTATACTATATAGTTACAGATTTTGTGTAGTATTGCATAAATTTGTTCCAAACACTTTGCAAATAGTGAATGTATTGTGTACAGTAGAATAAAAATTATAACTTTTATTGACACTTACTCAGATGTGATAACTGTGCTGCAACTATACAAAATAAGTCACTTTTAAGTTATGAAGCGGCTTTCAAGATATAAAAAGTTAATTTTAGCAATAAGACAATTTTGATGAGACTTGCGTCTTATAAAATTGATGCGATTTAGATATTTCAACTATTTAATGTTTACTTTTATTGTTCTGTTTATTTTTCAGTCACTGTTGGCCATTCTCCAAATCAGAAGGGAGTCGCATTTTTTTTTTTTTCCAACGGTAGTATTGTCCACTCATACATAATTATTAATTTATTTTCTTCACTTTAGGAATTTTTTCCAAGAGGCCAAACTTATTGGCTTCATGGCAAGAAGCTAAAGGTAAGATGCCACACATTAACATTATTTTTCCGTGCTAATGCTGCAACTTACTTTTATGGCACAACTATTTTTTGTTTTGTGTAACTAATATTGGTTTACTTTGTTAGGTAACTGTTTGAACATGAATCATTTGAGAGATTTTTCCTCTGTTCACAAGACCAGGTTCAAAATTTACTTGCCTGCCAATAATGAACATAGGTAAGCCAGTTAAGATGTGGGCTCTATAAAATGAAAATTTTTTCTCTTCTTATTTCTGAAGCAAGATAGGAGCTATTTGGAAGCGTTTATTGAAAGAACCAAGTCATGGCATTATGTTGGTTAAAACTTATACAAATAGACCCATTCCAATTTATAGTTAGTCAAGAATAATTAGTAAGGCTACAATAGGCAAAGGGCCTATAACAGTATTGCTGATTAAAGTCCTGAAAGGTCAAGCATGAAGTAACTTGTCATGCAAATAACTTTTCTGTTCAAAATCTCAGGAAACTTGTTTGATTAGTCAATTAGTAACTCAGGAGGAAGGTAAAGGGAAGAGTTAAACACAGGATTTGTACGAAACATTTTATATTATAGAGATTAGGATATTGTAAAATGAAATACATTCTGCATCTGTGGGATTAAAATGCAAAAGTCTCAACTTGAGTTTTGCGTCAGTAGTCCACCGCCGCAGTTAAACGTTATTCCATTCCCAAGACTGTCAGTAGTAAGCTAATATTTAGTTATCATCAACATCCTGGTTGTTATAAGGTGAATAATCTATACCATTAATCTTTTTCTGTGAGCCAATACATGTTACTTGTGACCTAGTCATAGAGATGAGAGTATGGAAAATTAGTAAGTCCTACCTATCTACATTATAGATCTAAAGTGATTGCAGGGTAGAAAGAAGCCGATACAAGAAAAACAAGTGGCATTAAAATTATCTTATATTATGAAATTATTTAATATCTGACATAATTTACATTTCTTCTTTAGAAATAAAATTACTGTATATACTGTACTCTGAGATGAGCAAGGTGATGATGATGATCATGAACACTTACTAGGACAGGTTATCATCATGATTGTTGTACAAAAAAGAAAGAAAAAATGTATTTCCAGACTGAACCTGTCAGCAGATAAAGTATTCTCCTTTCAAGTCACAAATGAAAATATAAATAGACTGAATAAAAATGACTTTCTCTTAATAAATAGCATTCCTTTGGAAACCTTCTAAAAGATTTTCATCACAGATCCACAACAACACTAAACGCAAACCAGACAGGTGGTAGTGACACACTTCTCAATGAATGACTTTGTGTAGGATAGCACCAACATAAGAGAATAATAAATTGAAACGACAGATGAAAGATTTTCGTACATATGAAAATAACATCTAAAAAAGAACATTAAATTTCTTAAATAACTCTACACTTAGTTTCACTTACCAGGCTTACATTTTTAAGCTAAATCTGAGTATACATTACCGTACATTTTAGTACTCAGTGAATCCAATTGCATGCAAGAAAAATATCAAAAAGAAAATATAGAAACGACTAAAATATGAGCTCAAGTACCTTGAGCTATATGGAAGTCACAACCAAGATAAGGCAACAAAAGAAGGAAGATAACTAAATAGGAATAAATTTACATTCTATACAAATTAATTGGCACATGTGCATACAACGGCTTTCTCCTCCAGTGATGAAAAGGAACCTCCACCCTACAATGATTCGATGTTAATGCATTATACATATAACTACTTAGAACTACCTGTGAAATGTCTGGTAAGTACAACTACTTACATTAATATTTGCACGTACTTTGATGAAGGCGAATCTTGGATGCTTTTCAAACATCCAAGTATGGCACAAACAGCAACATTGAGAGAAAAAATATTAAAATAAACTTCGTGCACTTGGCTTTCTAATCCCCAAAAATGCTTCTAATATTTATCGTCATTGCATAGGTTCATGCTTAAGTACAACAATAAATGATTAAGTACAATGAGAGGATGAACAACTATGTACATAAGTGTCAAGCTCTTCAAACAGATTAACACCAATCAATAAATCACACAGAAACTGCAAGTCTTTTGAGGTAAACCTATTGAGACTATTCCTCACAACTATGGCTTTTTTTCTAAGTTTTGAAGACTTACAGTTACCATTGTGTCAAGAAAAATTTCACTTCTAAATTGGCACATTAGAACTCAAAATAAGATATATATCTGAGCTTCATAACAGAAGGCACTTCGGGGTACTTCATGGCATCTATCGACAGATTCTGTAAATCACACAATAACAATGTATGGAGAGATTACCCGGCAACCTAAGGCACTAGTTAATAAAGTTACCATGAATAATTGCAACATCCCCTTTAAACTATGTAACTTTTAGTAACAAGAAAATCGTGGTAAGAAAATTTACTATTCTTTTGGTTAAAAAATGGCCTAAATTGGCAACTTGTCACAAACTATAGTAATAGTGAATGAAATACAGTGAGCACAGAAACCTAGGACACTTTCTTATCCTGTTCCTAAAATCCTCATCATGCTTTAGTTATGAAATGCAAATGTTGTGCCTGCAAATTTTGAAACCTTTTCATACCTAAATATGCTCATACCTTGATTTTGGCTTATAAAACATATATGTCAATTCATGAGTAATCACAAGCTGCACCTTTTTACTTCAACCATGGGCTATATGCCACTCTATACTTATTAATGAATACACACTTGTTTACTCACTTTGCATATTTAGTCCCAGATCATAGCACTAGGCTTAGAACATGCTTAAGACATGAGCTACATGACACGCTGTGATAGAAGCTATTGAGATTCATTAAACATCTATTATTCACTAATCTAAAAATGATAAAATATAACACCAACAACACAAAGACCCTAAGGATAAAGCTGTGTGACCGAGCTGAACGTTAGCACCATCTCTAAATGCACACTTTGTATAGTACCTGTCTCAAATGACTCACTTTTATAACAACATGCTTTGAACAGATTTGACCCATCTTCTCTTTCACTGATTTGTCACCTGTGTCACTGGAAATCCTAAGTAGAAGCTGCCTATAACTGAGCATCATATATCACCCTAGGAACGATTTTTTGAACTCTTAGAATTTTCTGTCCTATTTAGTAGTAGACGTTAAGTTAGTGCAATACAGTACTTTAAATGTTTAGTTCAGAAAAAATGATGGCTGTGCCTCAAAAAGGCATACAGGCAGGCAGGCTAGAAGGAAGGTGTAGGCAGCCAAAGCCTTCATTTATATTATGCATGTAGGCTTCCCTATGCCCACCTTCGTTGTACACCCTGCCCTTGTTCACGGGTCGACAGTATGGCCGCCGCCGCAAGACCCTAGGGTCGTAAATCCTGCCCTGATTCAGAGCAAAATTTTGCGGTACTGAAGGCACGTACCAACGATCGTGGAGCCGGGTGGGCGATGCGGCAGCACCCAGAGCGCAGCGAGGTTAGTGGTGTATCCTAGGGTGAATGGTGGTGGTGGTGGTGATGGAGTGGTGGTGGTGGTGCCTCAGTGCTGGTCAGTAGTGACACGAGGGACACAAGAGAAGGAGCCCGGGGCGGGTTAGCAACGCGCCAGGTCGGCTGAGGGACCAGGATCATCCGAGCCAGAGGGGAGTTAACAGAAAAAGAGAAACGAATGTTAGTACATTACACTGGTGCCAGATGCCCCAGCATTAATTCTAAATTATTATTTTGATTATTAATGTGATCTTTACACATGAAGGTGCACTGTATTTACCACCCCTTAATCCACTGGCTTAGGACATAAAGCTGCAGTATATATAAAAAAAGATATATTTACAGTGCTAACCTAAAGATCTGCTCTACAGTGCCCTGCTAGGCAGCATGCATGCGGAACCACCTGCCATTGTAAGTGACAGAGCCAGCAATCAAGGAAGAAAGGAAGAGGAAATAGACTAATAGAAAGCAATACCCTTCTATTTATGGGTACTAAGCACAAGAGAAGCTTAAGAAAAAGATTAAAATGATGTATGAATGGGCTTTATGGAATATAAAGTAGTACAGTAGTGTAATGTACAAGAAATAAGGATGCAATGCAAATCTACACATAAATGGAAAGTAACAAAAACAAAATTTTCAATTAGGAGTACAGTATGCCACGCTAATGAAACTGATTATCAAATAAGCAACACTTGCCTACACGGGATGTATGCTTCCAAAATATTAAATGTACTTGCAAATTACTGTAAAGACCAAGTGTGCAAAAAACAGTAATATAACCCCTATATAAATTTATTCTAGACTCATATTGTACATGGATATTTTGAATTGTTTGTAAATTGGACATATACAACATGAAAAAGTAAATTGCAAAGGGGTTATGTATTTTGTGATAATTTTCAACATTACTGAAACCTTGCAAAAAAAACTAAGGCATAATAAAAAAAATCATTAACATGTTACAAAGGAATCAAAGTGAAATTAAAGAGCAGTTTAGTTAAACTTTACAATCATGTTAATAGCACAACTGTTTTAATTGATAAACAAGCCAAACAAAGTTTTCGTGTACTCTGTGTGATGGAAGCATCTAACAGAAGCAATGAAAGGAAAATGTACTTTTCTACATTACCAGATGACCTTAAGTAAAATGATCTAAAATAATGTGTGTGTGTGTAGAAATCAAACTACCAAAGAAAAATTAGAATGTATTAAGTATTTCTGAAATGGAGAAGTTTATTTCCATAGGCTTTAAACTTAAAACTCCAAAGAAGTGTCCATCTCTTGCTGAATTACTGCACATTTGCTGGGGCTATCATTAGTCCACTGATGTAAATTAATAAAATCTAGTGATATAAAGTAATGTCTATTTGAATAACGGTGTAACAACGTTTTCTCAATATAGCTACTAAGTTTAATACAGCAAGTGGAAAGGAAATTTTCCCTATCTTGTTAGTTATCCTTTGTTCCCAAAGTGTACCATGAAGGACACTAGGCTTACGCAAAATATATATGACCATAGCCAGACATCCACAATTGTAGACCATTAAAAGTTTTAAATCTCTAAACCCTAATAGGCAGTGTAATCTGGAGTCATACATTAGAAAATTAAATTTGATACATCTAATATCTCTAAGCTATGTTGATGGTGAAAGACATTACTTTGGAACAATAAATGACAAGCCTAAAACACAATAAAAGATAACTACATTAAGGTTAATATTAGTCAGTCTAAATTAATAATAAAAATATTTGAAAATAGGTGAATAATTTAAGATACATATTGCACAGATTAGTTAAAGATGCATGAAAAAGTAAATGTTAAAAGGATTTGATAATATTTAGTGTGAAAAAGTTAGAATTCAAAATACAAAAGCTTTAATTCTTCTGAGGACACCATGAGGTAATGATAATGTGAATGTGTTGATAATCATTGTACAAAGCAAAAGCTGTAGTTTTAAGTAGAATGCTGGAACACTAGTGAACTGCAACATTGTACAAAATTTAATGTAGGTGACTGGGGAACAAAATGTAATGTTCTGATACTGTGAATGACAATGATGAATGATGGGAATAAATACAATGTAAAGAAAAAAAAAAAACACTCCACCAGGAATGAATGATATGCCTTCTTTTAAATGTGAAGATAGAAAAGTACATCCAATGATTACTACTACTACGGCTACTGTCCCCAATACTTGTGGCTGGTTCCTCAGGCAAGCACTCTTGGCCTTATGACCATTAGTCAGGTTGTACGTTAGTCATGACTACGGCCCAACAAAATTACCTCAGGCTGGTTAGTTTCTTTTTAGGTAGATGGAGATTAATTATTTCAATAAGTCTAAGGATGGATTTTTTTTCATTACTCATTATTTACACATGAAAATGGTGTTGAAGTACCCTTAGTTATTCTTTTGTTTCTTCTTGGAATGAAAAACATTATTTAATTTTCATCATCAATTTATTTCATGACTTAATGAAAAAATCCAGAGATATACAAATACTTTGGGCTCTTGTAGCTGTGACCTGTACTATTTTTCTTTCTTTTTTCCTCAACATGCGACCACAACAGATTCTTGGGTCCCAAAACTTCTGTGGTACACACAACCACAGTCCTTATTAACTACCCATTTTAAAGCATAATTTAAGTGACTTAAAAAATACACTATAAACGGGAAAAAAAAAAGTGCTCCAGAAATGCATGACAGGCAAGTCAAACTGTCAAAATGCTTTCCTTGTGCTTATCAAGTGATTTACTCCAAATTTAATAAGGGGCCTTGTAGTTCCAGTACCCAACCAATCAAGAAAATAACCCTAAAGAGATTTCACTAAAAATCTTTTCATTGACCAACCTCTCAACAAGATTCCGGTAGCATTTTTTATGGTGGAGGACATGGTGAGCCACTTTCAACTGCTTACAGAAGTCTCAATGGTGAAATGGAACAAACAGATTTTGTAAAACAGAACAAACGATGATGTCAAGGCCATAATGGAATTGACTAGGGAGTTTCAATGAAAGATGAGATTCATCGTAACATAAAAAAATGGTTAAAAATAATAGAAAAATACACTTTTCGTTATACTGCTAACAAGCAAGATATTCTACAAAATAACTGCAGCATGGACGGAATGTTTAAATAACTAACGAGTTGACAGGTGCCTCATCATGCCCAACCATTATATATGGTATATAGATAAAAGATATATATATATATAATATATACACACATGACTAAAATATATCATTCCCCCACATCAACAGTAACAATCTAAGAACCTAAGAACTTATTTTTCAAGTGTCAAAAAAAATATATATGAAAGTCATCTAGAACAAGAGGAAAGGAATTCGCAACAAATAATAATAAAGGTAAATAATAAAAGGAAAGAAAAGTAATAAAAAGCAGAACCTGATAAACATGGATCAACTATTGAGATGGGGGTGGAAAAGGAGGATATGGGTGTGGGGAGCATGAACGAGGGACATGTTGTCTCACCGGACAATAGACTAACCTGGGATGTGGCCTACGAGAGCGTACCCGTCCTTTGATAGGGGTGCTCCCGTGCCTGGCCCAAATGGCGCCGCTGCTTGGCCGCTACACCTGAACAACATAATGTGATGGCATCATGTGGCAACGTACACACCAAACAACGGCTTTAGCTCCAAATAAGTCACCAATTCTAAAGCTTCAGTTTACTTTAAATTAGACCTATGCAGAATCACAATTATAGTGAACTTTTATTTTTATTTGACTTGTTTCATTATCCTCTTTCCAGTCTTCAAAACACTTCTAAAACACACATTGACCTACATCAATAAAAGATATAAACTGCATAGTTCTATTTTCAAACTTCTGCTTGAAATTTTCATGCACAAAAATAAAACCAAAATCTTAATAAACTTAAGTACACATTGCTTCATGTGTCAATTCTCATTACACAATTCATTACAAAAATTGCACCATAAAAATGTACACGACTACAACTGCTGCCAAATGACACCTAATCACTGAATCTTGATGTGTAATGTATAGGAAGCTATGGTAGTATCTACAGAACCTACACAAGCTGCTTCAGTACATCAAGTCCTCAATGGTAACTAAAAAGGAAATAACTACAACAGTACAAAAATAAACGATTAAAAAATCACACAAGTTCATATTCAAGCCAGGTTTCACGTGACCAGGCACACAGACAGAAAATCTCTAAGGGAAGAACCTGATTTCAAACAAGTGTATGTACACTGATAGCACCACCGAAATCAGACTGCAGCTGGAAATGATCAAGGCCAGTTAGTTCTGTTAGTACTGTTGTTATTACTATTCTTACAGTATTTCATTTCATGTGTGGGTGTGAATGGACAGTGTAGTATGTGTGTATGTATAAGGGTTCCCAGTTGGGAGAAACGCAAGGCCTAAAACAAACTGAGGTAACTTGAAGGGGCTCTACTTCAGTATTTAATTCTGCCAACATAATTTATGCACCACGTGACTAGTAATCAAAAGTGAGTACATATATACACAAGTAGTATATATATATATTTATATATTTATAAATATAAAGTGAATTCAGGGATTCCCACCACAGTCACATTCGACTTCACCATCACAAATAGAATCATTACGCATTTCTTGTTTTTTCAAGTTAATCAATGCAGTGTACAGTGGTAACATTAAAAATTACTGTTCAGTCAGTGCAGGAAAAATGCCCTGTTATTGAAAGTTGAGTCACTGAAATTTGCAACTGTAATTATCTGACATGTGATTGCAGGCCCAAGGAATGTTTTAAATAAAGAAATTGCCTGACAATCTCATAAATCAGTAAAGCATGTAAGGGCAAATTCTTTTAATGTGGGAAACCCTGGCGCATTAGTGAAAACAACAAATATGTACTGTACTGTATTACATTATTACTAAAGACTAGAGCATTGTAAGTACCTTTGACCAAAAGATCATTTATGATGTTATTAAGGACAAGAACATATTGTGAATAAGATTTCTTTCTTAAAGATAGCAGATGTATATCTTTGGCAAAACTGTATTCCCTTGAAAATGAAAATTATACCCTTACTTTACTTATGTCCATCGGCAGAACTCTTACAATTTTTTTTTTTTTCAGTGTGGACTACTCTTTCCACTAAAGCATTTGTACACTTAATTGAAAATTTCAGTATTGAGAGTACCCCCTTTCAACTGGGGATTAACTGAGAATTACCAAGATTAGATTGTTAGCTTCTATGTTAATACTAGTTTGTGGTTAATACATTAAGAAATCTAGTATGTATGCAGAGCACCCTTCAATCACCTAACAGGTTTTGTTAATACCCACAGGTGAAGGCCATTGGTTAGTTCTTACTTAGAATAGCCATGATACACACCAGCTAATTAATCAAAAATATATAAATGCATAAACTCTGATGAATGCTGACAAAGACCTAACAGTAAATAACTTACTTCTGGAACATTACAACTACAGTACACAAAGAGAAAGGGAAGAAATAAGAGGAAAACTCGATTATAAAAGCTGGTTTCTACTATGGCTATTAAATCCTTATCATATTATGATCCTGGCATTATACAATGCAGTTAGCATGTAACCCGTTTCTTCTCTCTTCAACCTAGGATTGAATGGTGTTAATATTATGGCACAATGGTTTAACCTCTATGAAGAGGTTCCTCCATATACAGCTTCTTAAGCAACTGCCTTGCTCTTTAAAAGATTTATAACTTACTACTGTCTATAGCTACTATTAAGTATCTAAAATCACAATTTAATTATAAAGTTTGCAACAGGTATAAAATAGTGATTTAATATACCTCTATAAGCAGGGTTAAAATTTAACATGCTTACAGTATCATGCATTTCCATTAAGTACATTTAATAGTAATCATAGGAAAAACTAGTCATAATTCAAATTTCCCATCTAATGATTATTTCTTTATCCAAGGCAATTGCTTTCACTACTCAGGTTATAAGCTGCGTCCTAAGATTCTGGATCACCATACTGAAATATTTTGGGAGACCTCCAATATCTGAAAAGTTTTTCTAAAATAGGTTAACCGCTCTCAAAAATAATTTGAAAAGAAAATTAGAAAAAAAATTTAATGAATGACTATGAACGCAGTCTATTGTTAGTGCGGCACAGATATCGACTTATCCAACTGGTGCCACCTGGGTTAGTAAGTTGGTCCCTCGGCAGCTATTATGAAACTGTCACCATTTTGAAAACAAAAGTATGAATGAGAATCATATGTCAGCTGGATTTTCTATTCTGGATGGTTCATGAATGAGAAATAGTAGTTTATTCAACCTGCACTATCAGTAGTTGAGTGCTTGAATTAACACTGGAAGATACTGTCATAGTGTTATCTGGGTGTCACAGTCTCAATAAAAGCAACCTTGTTATTCATGAATGTTATTACTACATTCTATTAGATTGCACAAACCAGCTCCTGTATAAAAAGATGTAGTAAATTACTTTGAACTAATGTATACCAAACTACATTTCTGTTAAATGTACCTGCTTTCAACTAACCTCTGCTTTTGAGAGGAAATCCCATTCCAGAAATTATTTACTCTGCTTCCATGACAGAATGATAAAAATTCAAGAGAAAGGCAATATAAATTTGGAAGTGCATTGCAAACCCCTTTAAAATGATGATTACTTCTAGTTAGAAATAAATCTCATATACACATGGTACTTACAAGTGAGCTTATACAGTACATGACATTACCATTTATGCTAATACAAGCAAGCTTTAATTTGGGTGTGGGATGCATCCTCACTTTAGTCAAAACACCCAATGTAGCTCTCATTTACACCTTTTATATGATAAAGAATATTAGTTTTTGATGCCAAAAGTCAACAAGGACAACTTATGTTCCAGGAAAAAACTTTCACAAAAATGTATTTTCAATGCTATACAGGACATCATGCAAGAAGTCTACATTTAGCTGCTGGTTACACATTCAGGTTAAATGAATCTGCCTAAACTTGAGAAAACTAACCAAATAAGATGTCCAAATTAATACAGGTCTCCCTTGGAGGCTAATATACCAAATGTGAGTAAGTTATTCGACAAAAATTGTTCATGTACTGTAATCTGAAAGTTTCAAATGCAGTCTGTTACTGTACCATAAACTAGAACCACCCTGCCACTGAATCTACGATGACGTTATTATGAATCCTGAGCTGCAAAGTGTGCAAACTGTTTTGATACATTTACAAGGATCCTCACTAACCTACAGCAAAATGATAACTAGGTTGTTTGCATATTTAACATTGTTTAATATCTATCCACCTCAAAGTACACAAACATCAAGGTGTATTTTTCACATCCCTCAATCTGTCTAGCATATTTTTTGTAAAAAATAATTTTGATTTATATATCGAAGGTTAATCATGTGGAGAACTATAAAGCATAGCTTACTATAAGCTCACTTGTAAAGAAAAACATGGATGTAAAAACATGAATACCATGTGCAATAACATATCTTGGTATGTTTTAATTCCATTTCATTCTAATCTTCTTTATTCATTTGATGTGCCAACAGCTAGAAAATGCACTATGAACATCATGTGTACTGTATTAAAGTAAAAAGGCAAAACTAAATTAAAAATAAAAGCATAAAGATTCAGACCTAATCATAAAATATGATCATTTAAAGGAGCTTAAAAATGTTTCAATATAAAACAAAGGAGTAAAGTTAAATGAAAAGATGTGTATTAAGGTATTACCGAAGAGGAAGTGGGAAATATCAATTAAAATTAGACAATCTTATAATATCTAACGCATGCAAGACATGTCAACCCAAAACCAAGATTAACTATACAGAATTACTGTATCCACCACCATGATCAAGTGACGATTAAGAATACTCATAAATATCTGATAATCTTAATTATGCTAGTTACAACTAAAAAGCTATTATGATAAAAAAATGGTCTATTTTGACCATTTTAATTTCAATAACACTCTTTGCAAAAGAGTTATATCTATCAGCTGATATATATATATATGTATATAAATAAATATGAAGATAAAAGAGCCATCAAACTCACAACCTCAAACTCTCAACAGAATTAGAATAATTATTATAATTATAATAATTCCATAATTTTCTATTTCATAATGCACAAATTAACAAGCTAAGATTTGGCACTAGATTAAAAAACCGTACAATGACCAGTCCTCTGAGTCCAGATCTGGTAATGGTAACCCTTTTCTTTTCCAGAATAAAAACAAAGATGACCTCAGAGGTAGAGAAAGCACCATACATAAGTAGATTTACAAATGAAAGCACTGGCCACAAAATGGAATGCAATAAAAAAATCACTGGGCTTTATGCACGCTGAATGAGCAACATTTGATTACTAGAGGACTGAATCAGAAAAAATAAAAACCATGAAGCTCAACCAATGTTAAGTTTTGTTTTCCGCAAACATCAACAACTAATAAACAAGGTATGTACTTTGTTTTATATCTATCAATTCCCCTAACACTGTAGAAAGTGTTAAGCCAGAGCCAATTTCCCTAGCGCAACTGAGTCAGTTCTTGGCTATCATGGCAACACACCACCGCACACTCTGCAAATGCTGTGGGTGGCAACATATGACCTGATAGTAGTACAGTGGCTAACCCTTGGGTGGGCACGTATGTGAGCGGTGCGTGGGTGCGGTGGTGTGGGTGACTAGTACATAGTTCATCTGGCAAACAACCCACCAGCAGCATCCGGGGGGTATTCAGTCAGGAGTGGTGAGGTGATGGCAGCATAGTTGGCGGCAGCATACTCCGCAGCAGCAGCATACGGAGCATAAAGGAGACCAGCTGAGGCATCACTTGCAGCAATCAATGGTGGAGGTATGCCAGCACTTCCAGTTCCATTGATCAGCGATGTGGAGGTGGGTACATGAATTCTGGCTGGCATGATAAGAGGCGGGCCTCCCAGTGGCGTAGTGGTGCGAATGGGGGACTGAAGTCCCATTCCTGGGGTAAGCAGGCGTGGAACCTCCCCTGTAAGATGACCCAGAGCCTCAATTTCTGGCAAGGGACAGAGAAGGCTGGGTTAGTAAGTCAGTTCACCACCACCAAGACAACAAAAATTAGTGAATGATAAAACACCAATAAATTACACTGAAATCTACTCAAAATCAATATCCAGTAAAAATCTATTGAAACAAAATAAATTAACTGCCCAACACCACATTCATTACCTCAGGTTAAACAGCCAATCTTTTACAGCTGATTATGTGTACTATAAAGTTGAAGCTAATAAGTTCTTCAATAGCCACACATGGTTAGTCAAATCCCTTAGGATGGTTACTCATTTAATTTGGATTTCTATTTCAGCAAAAAGCTCAAGCATTCTAATGGTAAGTATCATACCATAGAAATAAATTTTTGTGGCTATAATCACAGTTTTAAATTTATTTTGGTGGCTATAGAATATTCTAAAACACCAAAACTTATATTTTACATAATTATATTACTCTTTAACAGAACAATTAGCCTTTCACAGGTCATGTGGCATATACTCTGGAATTTAATTTACATGGGTAGAGCAATCTCACATACAGTATATCTATCAGATATAACCAACCTCACTTTAAAACAGATTACAGTAGGGAAGCAAATTCTCAAGTTATATATGAAAAACTCAGTGATAAATTTTATTTAATTATTAATCACCTATACATTCTAACTTTAATTTACAAATTCATTCATTTTAAAATCAGGCTGAAAGTGTTCAGAACAGTAGAGAATGGAAAGAACTCACTGATCCAAACATGAATAATAATGAAAACAATGTCTGTCACTCTACGATCCAATCAGTAGCTCAACTAAATTTGAGTTTAATGAGAAACATAGTCAAGTGGGAAAGAAATACCATTTATTATTTTCATAAACTTTAGCTATTAACAGATATTCACTAAAAGAGTAAAAAATTAATTTTATCTGATATTTCAAACTAAATTAAGTGTAGTGATTCAAAACTCATAACTCAACGCTTACCCTGAAAATACTATTTTTATTGAAATAAACAATGTTCAAAAAATTATAATTTATTTCACACCCACACACATCATATATAACAAAAAAATAAAAAGGAGTCAAAACCCAACTGGACATTCCAGTATGACAAAACCTTTACAAGGAAGAATGCCATAAAACTACACACTAGGATTTATTTTTAGTTTATAAGATTACCAGATTAATAATTCTAAAAAGATTTCCAATTATTCATCACCAAAATGGGTTTCAGTATATAATGATGCTTAATAATCATTAATAAGACTGCTATGCTTAGTGATTGCAAGGAAGATTGCAGAGCAAGGATCACAATCACACACCCATCTTCTAACTAATCTGCTGTATGAGAATATTTCCAAGATAATAGTTCTGAGCTACTTCAGTAACATAACTGGACTAGAGAAACTGCCAATAATTTTGCAATGTTATGGGTGGTCTATAAAGGGTCTCATGAATTATGTGACAGTAAATTACTTAGAAACCCGTTTAGCCAAACAACCAAGTCATTTCTGTAGCCTCTGAGATAATTTGCCCAGAGAATCTGTTCTAAAAACTGCTAAAAATTGGAGTAAAGTACCACTTCATGTGGAGGGATACTGCAAAGATCTTTCCATAGTACCTACACAATGCCATGTATGGGCACATTGTAGGCAGTACTCCACTACATGGGTTATAAATAACTACCACTAAAGTTAAGATTCATAATATAACAATATATGAGCATCAACTTCAATGCACCATGGTAAACCAAATTTTGCATTAAAAGACCTTCTTTTGTTTCCTGAACTGAATCGGTAATTTGACTAAAATGCAATCGGTAATTTGACTAAAATGCAATCTGTCTAACTTTACATAATTATGGAATGGAATGGAATGTAAAATTTAGCCCAAAGGCCAAGTGCTGGGACCTAAATGGTCATTCAGCTCTTTAAAATACTCTAATTATGAACTGGAATATATTAACAACTCAAATGTACAAGATTACATAACATTAAAGGACCCAAACATCAGTTCAACATTAACTCAGCATCAAAATTTAATTTTTCATCTGCTTCACAAGAGATTTATGCCAACTTTAATAAGAATGTTCTCATCTACAGAATCAGAACTAAGAAGCAGAAGGAAAATAACTTTAATGCTGTATTTAGTATGAACTGACAGCTTCATAACAGAAGCTCTATAAAAAGTTCTAAACATTAAATTTTGTCAATTTTGAAAACTAGCTCAATAAGTTGTTGTAAGTATTAGGAGCCAATATTTCACCTGATTAGTGAGCATTATATCAGAGAAGTTTGAATGCTTAATGATGACATTAGGATATCAGTACAGACTACTCTACTTTGAACCCCAAAACTGAAGATGGGACAGCTTGCTAAACAATATGGTGTTGGAAATGTCAGAACATGAGATAACAAATACAAATGTAAGCATTAAAACACTTGGGTTGAAAAATTTACTTAACTTTAACAGATACAAAATAATTATTCCACAGGAAACAATCATTCCTCACTCTAATGTGATCTCAAGTTTAGAATCGTAACTAATCATCTGAAAAACAAAACCCAACTGAAATAAAGTATATTTATAACAAAAAATATCAGCTTCATGTACCTAAAACACTAAATTCCTCAGAAAACAACTATGGAACACAGATTTCCTCTGCAAAAACTATCATATTCAGGGCTTGCAAACAAGCAGCCATCAGAAAGAAGAATGAATGTTTTCTAAAGTTATTAGTATAAATAACTGAACAATCTATACTAGATAACTTCAAAAAAGAAGAATAATTACTTAAAATGGCCACAGTACTATACCGTTCACTGGGTACAGTCGACCCCCATTAAAGTGGCTGCTCTGGGCAGAGGCAAAAAAGGCCACTGTAAGGAAATAGCCAGAACAAAAATGCAATATTAAGTCATTGTAATGAATGTTATCAAAAAGGGGTTAATGAGCTGGGTTGCCTTAACTCCAGTGGCCAATGTTAGGGTGTGGCCACTGTAATGAGTCGACTGTTTTAAACCAGTACAGAAGTAAGAACTGACGATAAATTTGCCTAGCAGAGTACATCATGGAATTTGGACTACGCTTAATGCTTTCTTAATTTCCATTCAGTACTAAATTGCCAACAATATATCAGTTCTTACTGGGTAAAATCAAAACTTTAGAATTTAAGCAAACTGACAAGCTAGGATTCAACTCATGACAGTCATAAATAAGGCTAAAAAAATAAAGAAAAAGGAAAAAATGCACATCAAAGTTTCAATACAACTTACCTGCATTTTTGCTGGAAGAATCTCTATAGGTGCCATTTATAATTGCAAGTTCCATTAACTGCCGCTTCTTGAGCTCATCTTCTCCATCCGCCTATAGGATAAAGTATAAATTAATTAATTTCAAAGTGTACTGAATGACATCTAATAAAAATATTTCGCTGAGCTTATAAATATATGATAAAGTAAACTAACAAATGGTCAAGTCACTCATAAAACACTACCAAAAGCCAAACATGGCAAAAATAAAGACCATGGATACATATTTGATCTTAGTTCATCATGACTAATTCACATCCTTTAAATTAAAATCAGTACAAAATAACAGCAATGCAGCATTACCAATTCTTACCTTTTTTTAATTATATTAATGCAAAGTATATAAGAAAGTAATAACAAAAAATATCTCACCGATGGAACCAAGAGCTTTCTTATTTCTTCAATAGCTCTCTGAATCTTGATCTTGGCTCTGTTGTCAGTGTCTTCTACTGTGATCAGCACATGCAAGTCTTCATTTAAGTGCTCCCAATTTGGTTTGCCACGATTTTGTTCCTCCTGCAACATATTCTTGGTCAATAAATGTATAAACTTTTTTTTTATATATCACAGGACCATTAGGTACCATTCATGTTTGATATTTACATGTAAAACAAACTGAGTTTTAGTAGCTTTAAATTTTATGAATACTGTAGCTGGTAAAATACATATTTTTACCTGCAGTTTATTTTTGCAAAGATTTTCCTTACTATAAAAGCACATAGCTAATGGTCTAAGTTCATCTGATTTCACACAAACATAATACTACATTCAACTTTCAACAAGACAAAAATGCAAATTACATTAAATCTAGTTCCAAGTTTTTCCTTTTATTAAATTACTGGGGGTTAAAATTACAAACTAAAAGGGAACTCACTTACCCAACTTTCTTCTTCCTGATCTTACTACAGTACCTATCTTTGTCAACATCACTTGCTAAACTCATTGTGCATGTTGTATAAAATTTATCACACTTTGATCAACTTTTGTATTCAGACCTTCCAAGACTATCCAATTCACCTTGTAGTACTCTGTTTCAGTTATGACCTATTATGGAATGATTTTCCTAGTCATTTAGTTGAATGATTTGAAATTCGGATGTTCAAATTATGTGCAAATGTATTTTTACTGAGCTGGCACAAATGAATCTCACTTCATAATTCAAGTGTTTTTTTCTCTTGTTTTTGATATTTCTCTTATATACTTTTTTCTTTACTTTCCCACTTAATTTTCTGTAGTGGGCTGATTTCCATATTGGAACCCTTAGGCATGTAGCAACCTGCATTTCCAACTAAGGTTGCTGCCTCGCTATAATAAGAACACTGTAGTACAGTAATAATAATTATTACAATTTACTGAAGGTCATCAGTAAATGTGCAAGAAAAATTCAACCTTGTAAACATGTACAGTATATGACCTTCCTTCTGCTGCACTGTTACACTACTGTGCCTTTTTTGGATTGTAACTTGAAGTATTAGGTATAATTTTTAAGTATAATACATCAAATCACAGTGAACTCCAAAAACCCTGATGCAGTAGAAAAAGGAGAACAGCTTGCAGAATTAAGAAATGTGGCTCACAGTAAATAATTTCAAGGCCTTAGGTATTCAAAATATATAAATAATACCTCAGCTTATCAGACTTCTTTACTTATCAGCTAAATTATAAAGATGGTTTACTTGCTAGACTAGATTTTCAGACTCATACATTTTGAGATAAAAAAAAATATTCAAATGAAAACGAAGTTAACACACATATGGACATATTAATTTCAAATACAGCATAACTGAAAATAATTTGTTTTCCTGATGCATATAAAAAGTTACACTGTACATTTAAAATGCATGATAAGTGTATATTACAATTAAATTTAAACTACAAACTACACAGAATCACTGTTAGCTATATGCTATTTTGAAAATGTTCAAGTGTGATAAAATATTGACTTTTCTGAAAAACTTTCATCCCACACGAGGGGTATTTTGTCGTCCATCATAATAAAATACTACAGGGTGGTTCTCTAGTCATTACAGTAAGGCAGACTTCCGGAGGGCAACAGCTGTGTGACTACAATTCCCACTGGAACTAAGATTATTTCAAACTCTGAGAACTATGGTCATCATCACCAACATCACAGGTTGATCAAGAATTGCAACTTGGTTGGATATACTACAAGGTCTTTGTTCTTAGTTGCACTTTGTTACTTATTGTAACCCCAGACCCACGAAGCATTTAAGTTCAGGGGCTACTATAATTAGTAAATAGTGAGGTTCAATTCGCAAGTTTTTACACCTTACCTTATAAGTGAAGAGTCTATCTGCAGCTTGTAAATATAAAAAATTTATTACCTCACATTATTATCAGAGCAAACGAGAGAGAGAGAGAGAGAGAGAGAGAGAGAGAGAGAGAGAGAGAGAGAGAGAGAGAGAGAGAGAGAGAGAGAGAGAGAGAGAGAGAGAGAGACTATCACTGGGGCAAAATTATAAATCCAAAGTCCATTTCACTAAAGTGTATAAATAAAGAGCATTAGGACAGTACTGCCAGACCCTGAAAACCTCCAACATTAGTTATATACTCTTGTGAAAGTATTACAGAATCAACTTCTCTTCCTTGCTAGACTGAAGAGGTGTTAAGGAAGTATTCCTAATGTGGATTAACGTCTTGTATTCCTAATCCTAATGAAAAAAAAATAGTAATAAAATTTGTGACCTTTTAAACAACACTGTTCATGTGTGTTTCCAATGAAGGTGACTATTTCAATAAATCTGAGAAAAAAGAAGAATGAGAAATTCATAACTCTCACACATTTAACAAAAGAGCACGGTTTCCGAGTGATGCTAACCAAGAGAGAAAAAAAAATGAACACCAATATTCAAAGGAACAGGCTACAGAATACAAGGTCTTAAACAGAAGCAGCAAAGCTTCTGCAAGCAACTGCTTTCAGAAGTTAGAAAGAAGTGTGAGTCCCTTACCTTTTTCTTATCTCTCATGGACCCCTTTCCGCGTACCATTATTTTACAGCCAGTCTCATTCTCCAACTGTTTGGCTGTCATGCCCCGAGGCCCAAGTATCCGACCCACGAAGTTGAACTGAAAATACACAAAAAATGTACACAAATATCTCAACAGAAAGAAATGAAACCATAACACTAAGCTTAAACAAGAATTAAAAAAAATTAAAATTATGTGAAACACCCTAAACAGTTTAACTAACAAAACAAAACACAATATTACCATTAAGTACAATTAAAGTAGCATGTAATGAAAGCTAAAAAATATAGCTAGCTGATGCAACCAACAGCAAAATAATTCATTAATTATTCTAAATATTACAATAATAACTACAATGACAACTAATTTCTTTTACACCTAACTGTAGGTTTTTCTTCCGGGGAAATTTTGTTTAATAAAATGCCACAAGTGGACTACAGTACAAAATGGAATCTTTCCAATTAATGATCCATAGTTAAAAATCCTTAGAAAAGGAAGATTCAAATGTGTTTCTATGACACCATTCACCATTTAAAAAAAATGAATGTAAACTTGCCGTTGTGGCAGAAATCTGTCTTCTCTTTATATACACGCATCCTATCTCTCAAAAACTGCAGCAATTATAAGTTTTCATATTTGTCATAGCAATTATTTGAACCAAATAAAACACTTTCCTGACTAAGCAAACAACAGAAAATAAAAAGCACATGCAGAGAGAGAGAGAGAGAGAGAGAGAGAGAGAGAGAGAGAGAGAGAGAGAGAGAGAGAGTGCCATGACCATCCATCCCATTGCTAAATTGGAAACATCTATTTCCATCACTTTATTTCTGTTCTGAGGAAGAGGTGACGTGACACACTCACTTTTCCCATAAGAGTTGGCAGTAATGCAACATCTGTACAACAGCATCTCACTTATGCAAAGGCAAGAACACAGTCAAAATCTAAATGTTCCTTTGCAATACAGCAGGATATGCTATGTGAGAGCAATGTGAGGTCATCACTAACCCATATTACATACCACCTATTAAACATATGGAAATAAAAACCTTGCACCATACACAGAATCAAACCAGATGATGTCCCAAGATGAACATACACCACATGCACATTATAAATGGTGTGAGGGAGACAGAAGGGGGAAGGGAGGGAGGAAGGGGGAAGGTGACTTGAGCGTTTGTCCATCTGTGCGTTAGGGAAGTGGTGAGGTGGGAGGAGGGGTGGAACCAGAGCAAGACATAAGTGGGTGGATGGGTGGGGGTTATTAATACCTATGGTGCCGTTTGAGAGCAACTCTGCATCTACTATATTTAGCCACTTCACCTCAAGCCGCCCACACCCATCCGCCCATTTCATACTTGCATGCATACTTACTACCTCCATCAATTACTCAATGCAACATATTTTTCACAATGCCTTCAGTTGTTATGTAAAATCCCTAGTCTTATGACTTCCTCCACAGGAAATCTTCAGTGACATCCGTCTCCACAAACTAAACAGTATCCTCAAAACTTTTTCTAACACATCATGACGGCTCTTTTTACACCCTCTTCAGCTTCTGTCCTAATTCTTCCTAGCTCATTCTTCTTGCTTATTCACCTACCTGAATCTTTACCAGTTAGCCATTCATATTTTCAACGAAAAGGTCACAGTAGATGCATCTAACTACGATTCACTTCAAAAGGGAATGCCAGTGACCCACATCATTCCAGTCTCCCCTTGTACCCTACAGTCAAGGAGTCACGAAACTACAGTATTAAATCTAAAAATAAATTTGAATACCTTCAAGATTAAATCTCAGCTCTGATCACATGTTCAATACACCAAACACCATTCCATTTTCCATATATATGAGAGAGAGAGAGAGAGAGAGAGAGAGAGAGAGAGAGAGAGAGAGAGAGAGAGAGAGAGAGAGAGAGAGAGAGAGAGAGAGAGAGAGAGAGAATTTTTCCATACAAGCGAATCTAACAAACATTTTTTATGAAGATAACATTTTTGTCTTTAAAGGTGGGCCAAAGTTCGGCCAGCTGTAACATGCCCACTGAATTCTAATGTGTAACAAACCCATTTCATTCATTCAACTAAAATGTAACCACTCAATATGTCTCTATAATAAAGAGGAATCATAATTAAGTTTTAATATATACATATGCATACATGCAATTTATTCAGTGACATACAGCTCTCATTACCCACTTGCTCTGAATAAGTCGCAGCAATTAATTTGCATAAGGTGCCCTGCAGTACAGTACATATGACTAACTGAGCTCCTAAACAAACTGGCGCCTTAAGAGCTGTACTTCCGCAAGCTGACAAGTAAGATATACAGGAAGACTGTCACAAGAATTGAGATTGTTGAGCTGTTGGCCATTCTTTAGTGCAAAGAAGTCAACCGCTAAAATTCCTTACATTGAGCAAAGTTTTTGTGTGTTGTCTGATGACTTCTATAGTTATGTAAGTTAATGACTGCAGATTCAATGAACCCTTACTTACATATAGCACACTTTCATATGAGAGAGAGAGAGAGAGAGAGAGAGAGAGAGAGAGAGAGAGAGAGAGAGAGAGAGAGAGAGAGAGAGAGAGAGAGAGAGAGAGAGAGCGCATTCTTGGAAGACCACCAAACAAAACATAACTACCACCAACTCCTCATCTCTCTATCTTCAACCGAAACCACGAAATGGCAGCATCCATCGTCATCTTCTAAAAACACTGCCACAAAAATAACAAGACCCCAGGAGGAATAGAGTAAATGCATCAGCAGCAGCAATGGCCAATCATCCCATTTATAATGTCTTGCTCAATCTCTTAGTACTGTACAACAACAAAAAATCACAGGCCAAACATTTTATTTGGATCTATCTTTTAAGTTACATTAAGTGAAGACCTTGATGACACAATACTGCAACATCATTATAGTACACTTAAATCATGGATATGAAATACTACAGCCGTGATTTTAGTACAGTATTTCTATAATTTCTATGATAATGGTTAACATTATAACGATGGTCATAATATTTCTAGGATAATGATAATGGAAATACTATAACCAAGATTATAGCACTTCTATATTAATATTAATAGAAATACTAAAACCGTGTTCACTGGAACACTATAACTATAATCATATGAAGACACATGAAAGAATGGATCAGGATAAACCACTATAATGTATTCATTAGTGACAAAAACAATTACTATAACCACTTGAGATATAATATAATATATGTGTGTGTGCATATATATGTGTGTGTGTGTATATATATATATATATATATATATATATATATATATATATATATATACATATACACATACACACGCAAAGCAGGACCCAAGTGTTTCCACCACTCCCAGGTGCAGATGAAACATCAAGAACACAGTCTCCAGAAGTGCCAAGATCAACTTTATGACGACAAGCTCGTGGCACAACCAACAAGTAAGACAGAGGCCTCCCTTTAACACTGGGCTGGAGAGAGAGAGAGAGAGAGAGAGAGAGAGAGAGAGAGAGAGAGAGAGAGAGAGGTTGCATTGGGTAACAAATTATGTCAAGGAGGCAAGCAAGGTCACCCTCAAACCAATTTTGGTATTAATGAAGGTACTGTGTGAATCAATGGAGAGAGAGAGAGAGAGAGAGAGAGAGAGAGAGAGAGAGAGAGAGAGAGAGAGAGAGAGAGAGAGAGGGGTTGCATCGGGTAACAAATTATGTCAAAAAGGCAAGCAAGGTCACCCTCAAACAATTTTGGTATTAATGAAGGTACTGTGTGAATCAATGTAGAGAGAGAGAGAGAGAGAGAGAGAGAGAGAGAGAGAGAGAGAGAGAGAGAGAGAGAGAGAGAGAGAGAGAGAAGAATTACATATGAAGAAACTACATTATCTTCGTATTTGTTCGTTTTGGCAATAAAACCAACAGCCACACAAGGGATAATTGATCTGAAGGTAAAGTGTGTGGGTGGCACCAAGTATGAAGAGAAGATGCAATAAACAATGGTTCTGAGATTCTAGTGAAATGAGCCTAAACACTTGCATATCAAAATAAATTTCGAAAAACTTGTCATCCATGAGAATATAAAAATTTTAAATATATACAACACGAGGACGACGGATACCAAAATACAAAAAAAAAAAAATCGAAATTACAGATATGTGGCTTCATACGAAGGTAATCCCTTTAGAAAATTACATACACATTGAAATACATAAAGATATTCAAATGTGTACCTTGCATCATAAAACCGCCAACTACATAAAAAAACACGTGGGAGAAAACGAAGTACCTTGAGCTCCATGAAAACAAAATCCTCTTTTATTCTTAACGACAGCAAAGATTGGTTTTACTCGAGATATTTATTTCTCACCTGTACTCAAGGCTCTGAGCTCATTAAAAACATTTGCACCTTCGCTATACTAAATCACAGGGAAGGATGTATGAAAACAACACAGCAATGACACTTTCTAACTTAAATAAATTAGTACTAACTCTAATCATACTTAAAAGGAAAATAAAATATCTAAATACTAATATATGGGGGAAATGATGACAGGAATATTCGATAATTCTTTTGAGCAATTTTACATATGGATACTTCAGTAATAAGATTATGAATAGGATTCGCTTTCGCTGCAAACACATTTTACATATAAAATACTGCAAATCTACAGCTGGAGTTTAAGAAACTCGTGAGCGAATACAGAATTAGGAAAAATGCAACTGTGTTCTGTCTATCACCTCAAACCTTTTGACAACGACAACTACTAAGAAATTCCAAGTCCAAATATGGTATAATGTTTACACGTTCTCCACAACAGCTGATCATAACATCGGCAAGGAACTGGCACCCAAGTTTCCTAATAAAATAAGCAGCAATAGATGGTCTTTGGATAACCTGCGACGTTTCTTTCCTTGGCGTCCACAACTTACAACAGTTACCAGAAGTACGATCGGCGGAAACCAAGAGGAGGAGGCTCCGCATAACTATTTCCCAAGGTCTAGACCTTGCTATTTCCTATGGTAATTGGAAAGCAAATTCAAACATAAGGGTTAATAGTCCTCTCCTATTTCAGAAATGTGTCTTCGGGATCGGACCAGCACTAAAATACCACTGCCAACATATTCCTAGTCAATGTTCTAAATAAACGTGAGATTGAGATGTCCATGCAAACAATACACGTGATCTGAGTATTACACGAAACCTCTTACGTGAGGGCTACGTGTTCACATAGAAATCCCTCTCATTGATAGAGAAATGGAACTCATAGAAAAAGACAAAATAAATTCCTCTAAAAATATGTATTACCTCGAACGGGCAGAAAACTAGGAATACTCTTGATTGTCACCTTTGCACGGAATGAAAGAACGTGAGGAGCAACAGATAATATTAATGGTGGCTAACGTATCAAGACTTGGAAATCCGCCTGAATGTGGTAAGTATCAGTATGTCAACGAAACCTACTTTAAATGTAAACATCGGTAAGTTGCTTTCAATTTAAAGTGGTTCAATATCAAGCATCAAGCACACCATCTTATACTGGTTGTTATAATCTGAACGATTACAGGACGAGGTATAATCAAGCAGGGAGAAGTATAAATAAGATGGTCTGGTCTACTTGGCGGATTACCCGTGATTGATAGTACAGACTACCGGTAGTGTGCATGTGAAGAAATGAAACAAGACGAAAATACCTCGGTCGATGGCGCTCAGAATAAAGAGCTATATCCGCAATCTGTCTCAAAACTCCCAAGGCAACATAGGTCACAGGGGTGTATTCGGGCAAACTAATCATAAGGATTTTCCCCTTATATTTCCAAGCCATGCTTTCCCTATGCTGTAGACTACGTTCAGTCGTGTTTTCGTTATTAGAGGAATCTCTTCGCAACCTAAAAAAAATTTCAATGGATGTGAAGACCAAGGACAAACTCTCATGACTTTCTTTCCGAGTACCAACATGGCAGAGGGTAGGCGATGAGCTAACGAAAAGACAATCACGTACCAGAGCAAAAAATATATAATAAAAAAAAGCGACACGTAATTATCTAACGAAAATGAAGGGCATTTGACGTACACCAGTCACATATTTGCAAAAATCTTACTCGAACTCTCGAAAATAGACTTTCATATTCACTGATTTCTCATGCCATATACCAGCTTATAAACCGTAATGTTGCCCCCCTCACACACTCAAAACGAAGAAATGTTACTTGAAAAGTTATTGTACCTTCCTGGCGTTAAGACTATCTAATAAGTGTCCAAGACAAAAACTTTTAAGACAAAGGAGCAGTTCATCACGCAAAGAGGAAAAATAGACTGGGGCTGAGAATCACAAAGACCCCAACATATGGAAGGAAATCTCCTTACCCCCGACCATCCCACGCCCGTTAAATATTTCCGATGGAGCTGATAACGATAGTAAAGTTCACGAAGACACACACAAACACACACAGAGAGAGAGAGAGAGAGAGAGAGAGAGAGAGAGAGAGACTTGTTCTAACGGAATGCATCAGTTCATCAATACTACGGAAACCGACGTTAAGAGTTCGGGCGAGACGTTAACAATCTGACGTTTGTTGCAACGAAAAGTATAAATATATTAGCCAACGAATTAAGCCAGGAATTATCCTCAGACGTTTACATGCACGGAAAGGCAAAAATGATTAGTGAATTCCTATTTAAAACGTTTCTGAATATGATCTGAAAAACAGGAAAAGGAAAATGTGTTGTGCATCATGTAACGCATCTACTTCTACAGGTATGCCACTGAGTAATAAGTGTTCTCTTTGCTATTTTGTCTTCTGCTAGAACATAAAATCTACATATCCTTCTACTACTGAATAGGTCGACTCTATGATATATAATATAGAGGCAACTATTTACGCCACTTGCACAGGAAAACAGGTCTCAAAAGAACATGCGGTCTAATTTTTATTTCAAACACAGAATTTAATTTCTTCATAAGGCGCATGTTGGAATTCTGAATACTACAGCCAATCATATGAATACACATTCCTCCTGCTCATAATTCAGTGCTGGCCTACATCTAGTCTGACTGCTACCCGTGGAGAGGGTATCACCAACAGAACCAATCATTCATTCTTTTCCTTGTGAAGCCAAGTGAAGATTTAGTAGTTGTATGTTGTTTATGTAATGTATATGTTACCGGCAGTGTGTGAAAATCAGGCATTTTATAGAATGCCTAGGCAATATATACAATGTATGAGGTTTTTAGGCAAGGTATGAAATATCTATTGTTGCATACTTTTCCTAGGCATTACAAAGAATGAAAGGTACTAATCTGACAAAGTGTAAAATTGGAAAGGTCTTTTCAAATAAAATGTCTGAAAATGAAACAACACAAAAATTAACATGTCTCATAATGAAAATGGAAAGTACAACAATGTGCTTCAAAATAAACGAAAAAAAAAAAACGAAATGAAGAACAGGATATTCTTACTGAGAGAACAAGAGAATCACAACAACAATTAAAATTGTTTCATAGTGAAATGGCAAAGTACAATAATGCACTTCAAAATAAACGAAAAAAAAAACGAAATGAAGGAATCCAGGTAAAAAAAAAGTCACAATAATCTTTCCTAGATAGTGACTCTCAAGGGTTTTAACCCCGTTTGCGTCCACCTTTGCGGTGTGTTTAGTACAAGCCTGTTGGGGATTTCCGTATAACATAAACAAAAGACTAAATATCAAAAGGATAATAACCCCCTACAAATATTGTGAATTTTCCCCTGTAACTACTGTATATTACCGGCCACCATAATGTGAGTTTTTCCTGTGACTTTTTTCTTAGCCAAATTTGTGACTTTTTTTTTCGTGTGACTTATTACCGGCCACCAAATGAAGTACAAGACATTATTACTGGGAGAACAAGAGAATCACAACAACAATTAAAAATTAATGTTTCATAATGAAATAGGAAAGTACAACAATGCGTTTCAAAATAAACGAAAAAAATACAAAATGAAGTACAGGATATTCTTACTGGAAGAACAAGAGAATCACAACTCATCTGTCCTGACTGACTTGACTACCGGCCAGGCTCTGTGGCGGCAAACCCGGCCGTCACTAACGAGACTACCGTATTTTATACTTTGCCGGTTTGTCATTTGGCATTGTATAGAGTGCCTAGGAAATGAATGAAATATCAAGTATTTCATACTCTGACGGCGATTTTCGGCACTGTACATACTGCCTAGGCATTCTATAAAATGCCGGTTTTCACACAGCCGGTAACATACTGTATATAATCAAAGGTCTTTCGAGGTCAGGAGTCAAACTTTTGTCTTTCGATTTTCCTGTTCTGCTTAAGGTTACAAGACTCTCCTCTGAAAATCTGCTTGGGTAAACACTACAGTGTAGATGCATTTGAGCCAAAACAAGTGGCTTAAACAACCACGTCAATGCAACTTCCACCTAGGGTGTACAAGTATCCTTAGTTTATGAATAAAATCAGGCTTGAGGATTACACAAAACAAAGAACTGATACTCCAGAGATACAAGGATGCAACAACCTAACGAAGCCCAATTCACTTCTGAAAACAAGTCATCAAAACTTCACAAATGCGTTCTTGCAAATAGATGATAAAGAACGTGTATTCACTTGAAAAAAAAAAAAAACTTGATAACATCGGTTCCTATTAAGCTTGGACGATGGCTATGGTCCCATATATCACACAACTGTCAACATTCCACCACCACAAAAAAAAGTCAATGAAAAAAATCCATCTCGATTGTAAATTCTCATGATTAATTACTGTCAGTTACAACCCCAACAAGTATGTGAAGTACAAGCAATAACGCATATTCGTACATGAAGGAAATAAAGATATTCCACATCTACTGATTCAAAAGAATGTACACACGGACTGACATTTTCTCCCGCACGCTGTGGACGTATTGACGGACGAACCACACATGTCTACTCTTCCGTATCTTGAAAAAAAGGGGGGGGGGGACAGAGACAACTGAATGTTGAATTAATTAGAAGAAAATACGAAATTTCGCTACTGAAAAAAATATAAAAATTACACCAAAATAACGGTCTCGTATTCTATGTTTAACTTGCATTAGAATCGGATAAACAAATATTTTCCTAAAATATACCTTCAGTTTTAATCGACTTATGAGCCTAAACTAAGACAGAAAATATGTTTAAATTAAAATGAAACATCAGAACTATACACACCGCTACAGATTCCCAAGGAAATCACGTCACAAATTCTAACTTAATTGGTCTAAAGGAAAATTGCCGTGGCCAACTTCATAACACGAAAGATAAAATATGAAAAGAACAGCACAAGGGGCGAAGGGAAAGAACAAGAGCTCCTGGTGGGGAAGGCGATGCTAGAAGGGCGAAGAAAAGATAATATTTACCTTGAACTGGTGTAAACACCCAGGGGAAGGCGTCGACGTAGAAAATGCGACAGACCACACACTCTTGGGGCAGCTGCGTTGGGCGTTAACATACAAGCGGGCTAAAGGCAACTTCAACAAACTTTACGACAAAATTAAGAGAAATGTCAGATAAAGCCCTGAGTTCAAGAATCATCGAACTTCAACCAGTTTCAACCTTCTCATGCAACGGGTAATGCTCATGAGAGATACAGTAAGGGTTACAAAGGAAACGCATCACTTGGTCACATACGGAAGGGAAACGAGGAAGGAGTGCAAAGTCGGAAATAAACAAAACTATCAAACAAAATTGAAACATCTCCATATTCAAGTCTTGCGAGTAATCATTGCACTAACTTTCCTAGCTCCCAGAACAGATGAAGAACAGAGGGACGGTAACGTAAAGATGCACCCATCGATTTATCACGTCGTCGGGAAAGTAAAGTACATTTCAGTTTAACAGGTAATCTGATGTCTACACTGGAATCACTAAAAGAAATCTGATGTTCACAATGGAATCAATAAAAGAAATCTGATGTCCACGATGGAATCAATAAAAGATATCTGATGTCTACAACGGAATTACTAAAAGAAATCTGATTCTACGATGGAATCACTAAAAGAATTCTGATGTCTAAGATGGAATCAATAAAAGAAATCTGATGTCTACGATGGAATCAATAAAAGAAATCTGATGTCCACGATGGAATCAATAAAAGAAATCTGATACAACGGAATTACTAAAAGAAATCTGATGTCTACAACGGAATTACTAAAAGAATTCTGATGTCTAAGATGGAATCAATAAAAGAAATCTGATGTCTACGATGGAATCAATAAAAGAAATCTGATGGCTCAAATGGAATCACAAAAAGAAATCTGATGGCTCAAATGGAATCACAAAAAGAAATCTGATGTCTACAACGGAATCACTAAAAGAAATCTGATGTCTAAGATGGAATCAATAAAAGAAATCTGATGTTCACGATGGAATCATAAAAAAGAAATCTGATGACTCAAATGGAATCACTAAAAGAAGTCCGATGTCTACAACGGAATCACTAAAAGAAATCAGATGTCTACAACGGAATCACTAAAAGAAATCTGATGTCCACGATGGAATCAATAAAAGAAATCTGATGACTAAAATGGAATCACATAAAGAAAGCTGATGTCTACAATGGAATCACTAAGACAAATTTGATGTCTACGATGGAATCAAAAGAAATCTGATGACTACAATGGAATCACATAAAGAAATCTGATGCCTACAACAGAATCACTAAAAGAAATCTAATGTTGGGATCAGTAAAAAATAAAACCTGCTGTCTACGATGGAATCACAATATGAAATCTGCTGTCTACAGACATCTGCTGTCTACAATGGAATCGCAATAAAAAATCTGATGTCTACAACGGAATCACTAAAAAATCTGATGTCTACAATGGAATCACAGTAAGAAAAATGGTGTCTACAATGGAATCACAATAAGAAATCTGTCTACAATGGAATCACTAAAAGAAATCTGATGTCTGCAATGAAATCTCAATAAGAAATCTGTTGCTACAATGGAATAACTAAAAGAAATCTGATGTCTACAATGGCATCCCGATAAGAAATATGCTGTCTACAATGGAATCACTAAATCTGATGTCTACAATGGAATCACTATAAGAAATCTACTTACTACAGTGGAATCACTAAAAGAAATCCGATGGCTATAATGGAATCGCTAAAATAAATCCAATGGCTATAATGGAATCACTAAAAGAAATCTGATGGATATAATGGAATTCCTAAAAGAAATGTAATGGATAAAACGGGATCACTAAAAGGAATCTGATGTCTACAAAAGAATCACTAAAAGAAATCTGATGGATATAATGGAATCACAAAAAGAAATCTGCTGTCTACAATGGAATCACTAAAAGAAATCTGATGTCTACAATAGCATCATAATAAGAAATCTGATGTCTACAATGGGAATCACTAAAAGAAATCTGATGTCTACAATGGAATCACAATACGAAATCTGCTGTCTACAAAGGAATCACTAAAACAAACTTGATGGATATATTGGAATCACTAAAAGAAACCTGAGGGATATAATGGAATCACAATAAGAAACCTACTGTCTACAGAGGAATCACCCAAAGAAATCCGATGGCTATAATGGAATCACTAAAAGATATCTGATGTCTACAAAGGAACCACTACAAGAAATCTGATGGATATAATGGAATCACTAAAAGAAATCCGATGGCTATAATGAAATCACTACAGGAAATCCGATGGCTATAATGGAATCGCTAAATGAAATCTGACGGTTAGAATGCAATCACAAAAGAAATCCATTGGCTATAATGGAATCAATAGAAGAAATCTGATGGTTATAATGGAATCACTAAAAGAAATCTGACAGCTATAATGAAATCATTAAAGAATCTAGCTAGCTCAAATGAAATTACTAGAAAGAAATTTGATGTCTACGATGGAATCAAAAGAAATCTGATGACTACAATGGAATCACAATAAGAAATCTGCTGTCTACAAAAGGAATCACTCAAAGAAATCCGATGACTATAAAGGAATCATTCAAAGAAATCTGATGGTTATAGTGGAATCACAAAAAGAAACCCGATGGCTATAACGAACTCACTAAAAGAAACCTGACGGCTATAATGGATTCACTAAAGAAGTCTGATGGCTGCAATGAAGTCATTAAAGAAATCTGCTAGCTAAAATGAAATTACTAGAAAGAAATCGGACGGATATAACGGACTCACAAACAAAAATCTGACAGCTAAAATGAAATCATTAAAGAATCTAGCTAGCTCAAATGAAATTACTAGAAAGAAATCGGTTGGCTATAGTAAAATTACTAGAAAGAGTAAGAGGCAACAGCACTGAAGTATGTTACACTCCAAATTACCATAAACTTTTAAAACAAGCCCAAACAGAATCGAGAGTAAATGAGTCACCCAGTTTCTTAGGTGAAAATTTTCAAATAATTCCTTCGCCGGCAGGCAGGACTATTCTACAGTTGAATATTTTGAACAAGAATGATCTTCTATTAGCCTGTCAATCAAAGCTATATGTGACTTTTGCCCCTATCGAGATGAACCAGTAAAATTGCCAGCAACGAAGCCAACCACCAACGAACCCTGGCCAGCCGAAAAATCTGGTATTTAGTGATATTACATTCCCAGAAATAAAACTTTAATGACAGGAGTTTTCAGGTATTATACGAATATCTACAAGAATCTCCTGTAGAGAAAAAGCGTGAAATTGTCAATCAGAACAACATTTTGTAAAATTAAGGCGGTAAATGTTATGTTTCATATCGCAGAATTATCCTTAACTAAAACTAGTCGGATTACACGAGTATTAATATATCTGCAGGGAACATCGGTATGCTTGCAAAATAATGGCGCTATATCGACATCGTAAAAATTACTTTATGGACTGACAAACGCAAGTGACAAACTCGTCTGTCGACATACACAACCTGCGACTCGAAGACGGGAGTGAAATCTGTTGAAATGGCTACGATGGAATGCCACCTTTTCCACCGTCGCACGAGAGAGAGAGAGAGAGAGAAGAGAGAGAGAGAGAGAGAGAGAGAGAGAGAGAGATTCCAGGATTCCTCGGATGGGCAGAATCACCAAGTGTGATAATGTTTAACAAACGAGAGTATTTTAGCAAATAAAAATAATTACGCCATTAAAGCAACCCAGTAAACAATACATACTTCATTTCTGGTTTATTAAACGCTGCAAAAGAAAATTATTTAACAAATATGAATAACATTAGAGAGAGAGAGAGAGAGAGAGAGAGAGAGAGAGAGAGAGAGAGAGAGAGAGAGAGAGAGAGAGAGAGAATCCATTCTAGCAGCCTGGTAAACTCATCACCGTATCTCGCCGCGATCTCCCGACCTTCCCCCCGGGTCCTTCCTACCCCCCAACCCCCAAGGGGAAGTGTAACAGTTAAGCAGAGGTATGCACTAGGTTCATGTAAGCATCCACGCCGTCATAAAGACGTCACAATATTAAGTTATGAAAACGACAAACGTCACAGTGAATGAAGTTCGTTAACAACCAGACACGAAGTGTGATATATGCAATCGAGGGCCAGGGTAAGCTCAGGGATGCTGTGACGCGGCCACACTCCTCCGTGTGGGAAGAGCATTCAGCGCATAGACATCCTCTGTAGCAAATCTCAGGAGACTGGCTTTATTTGGCCCCGAACGGTTCAAATTTATAGCCAGATTCGTATTTAACTTCAAGTTTTCCTGATACGCTCTACATTCCAATATTATCAGCCCCTTCTTAAAGATGGCATGTCACGAGCACTCTATATACGAACTTTTATATATAATAAAAATGAACGTATTAGTAGTAATTATCATGAAATAAAACTCAAAATATCAGATTTGCGACAAAAACTCAAGATTCTCTTGAAACTAATCCAAAGTTATGGTAAAAACATTCAAGTCCAACAATTACCGCACAAGCTACTGAGTCAATTATAGGGCACCTGACAGACAGATAGAAAAGACTAAGGGAATATAACTGAGACACAGACAGAGATTGAGGTGTCTCTCTCAAGCTTCCGGGCAGTGACAGTATCGCAACATGTCACTGCGATATCCACCTGGCTGTAATTATTTCCAAAATCCCCGCCCCCGATAACCTTGAATTGTTGTTTAATTTCAATCATTTTACTTGAGGACGACAAGACTTCTGTGTTTTATACTTCCACTGATTCTGCTGCACGCACGTAAGCAACGGTACCGTGTACAAATTACTGGCAAGCCGATGCAATATAATGAGAGAAAAACACGAACAAAGCTAAAAAAAAAAATAATGATTTGACTATACCCACTGTTCGCACGTAATAACGGAGAAGTTGTAAAATATAACTCTGATCCGTCTCATCGGACAATTCGGTCACCGGCACTCAAGCGCACGAAACTGGAAACTCACAGCGAGTTCGTCAAGAACGGACGTCATCCCGCCATTGTTTGGAAAACTTGTCTAATTTAATAACATTCAATATTCATCATTTATACTATTTTAAAACACACTCTGAATGATAATTATACCTACGTAGAAAAAGGTTTAGAAAAGATTTGATACAATATTTTAATCAAATATACGAAGATCTTTTAACTTATACTGAGCAGTTCTCTCCGATATGATACAATTTAAAGGCAAAAAATTATGATGCTTTTATTCTTAATCACCGACAATATTCAACATGGCTCTTGGCACATCACAATTCAACTGGAAAAAAGGTGTTGCATCAAAACTGAATATTTTACAAAGAATGCGGTTTTTCAGGTTGAATATCCAATCAAATTCCAGAATCCCTGTTTGGAATTAATCCGCTTACATAGCTCACCCAGCTCTCTCTCCCCAAAACACACACACACACACACACAAAAGAAAGTCTTTTCCACCGCTAATAATGACAATAGATTCTCTTTTAAATTATTTCCATCATTGAATCCCAAATGGAAATTGTCCTATACACCCAAAGGAACGAAACTCGTACAACCCATGTTCATGGGGCATTCTAAGAAGTAAACTTTTGAAAAGCTGCGCCATCCTCCCAGTCTCTCTCTCCCAACCACATACTTGACCAGTGATTCCTTATTCCCTGGAGATTCCGAGAGGAGGATGGAGAAGACGAGGCTTCATATGTGGTAGGCACATCATGTGCGTGTTCTGGCTATAAAAGGTGGTGGTGGTGGTGGAGGGGGTAGAGGAAAGGGCATGCCAGAAGGATGATTGGAGAGAGAAAGAGAGAGGGGGAGGGGGGCGGCAGGCGTCTCCTCTGTGAGCTCACTACAGACTTGGCACCGAGGATGGCAAGAGGCGGTCCAAGAAGTGCTTCAAGACCAATGTTGGCACTCAGAGATACTGTGCAAACAAACGTACGAACACTCAAAACGAGTGTGTGTGAATTACACGTACATAAGTACGGCGTGTGTTTGTGCGTGCAAGTATTCAACTGACAGCTTTTACTAGTCTCCAGTAAAGCCAATTAGTTCGGGTACCTTAAAAATAAGCTCAACATTCAATTTCCAACACGCAATCGCAAGAAAGCGACTGTTGACTTCTAGCTGTTATTATAGAAACGGCAGTAAGAGACAAACAAGTTGCTCAACAAACGAAAGAACGTGTGAACACATAACAGGGCCTAATATCCCACACTAACTAATGCCAAGAAAGTACCCACTTCGACTGACGCTAATTCTTACAAAATAAAACTAACAGTCTATCACAGAGAGAGAGAGAGAGAGAGAGAGAGAGAGAGAGAGAGAGAGAGAGAGAGAAACCCAAGTTATATTTTCAAAGATAAAGAACATCTAAAAGGACATTTCTTCAAAAAAATACAGTCTAAAAGCGCTAAAACAGAGATGATAGTCAGGAAATTAAGTCTGCTAGAACCCCAATATGTTCAGTCTGCATCTTAACAAATTTTACATGTCCACACTAAAGCATGAAAGGGTTTCCGAAGTAGGTATATTTTCAAAAAAGGTTACGGCTGCACTTTAAGATCTTCATTGTCAAAATCAATTTCTTGAATTCTACAAAAGTGAAATACATGAGCGTTAACATGCATGATGAGGTAATAACGGTTAAGTGACGAATGCATGGAGGGACTAGGAATGCCTACAAGAATACTAGGCAAAGGTCTGCCGATTTTTCTTGATATTAATTTTACGTACCAAAGCTTACGAGACGTTTCCCGATGAAACTATCACGCCAATTCACACGGTACGGCTTCTGAGACAATGCTTATTAAATAGCCCTAACAGCAGCACACGAGATACGCACCGAAGAAAAACAATCTACAGCGCATTCGTAAATAATGGATCTATTTGATATATACAGTACAACTAGCGGTGTATCCTCGGTGGAGGAGAAAATGTTGGTAATATAAGAGCCTATACAGACTCACGCCCTCTGCGAATAATCATTCTCTTTTCGGCCTTCGCTTCCCTGAAGAAGCTGTTAGTGTCCCTTCAATCATTATGCACTGCATGTCTTAATTCTTTAATAAAATTCAATAACTATATTTCGAACCGACAGCTATGCAAATACAGCTAAAACTGTAAATTATGTGAGAGAGAGAGAGAGAGAGAGAGAGAGAGAGAGAGAGAGAGAGAGAGAGAGAGAGAGAGAGAGAGAGAGAGAGAGAAATAACGTCTTACGATTGAAAATCTCAAGAATATAACGGGTAGGTGCCTTGTCACTACTAGAGACAAACTCCCTAAGAACCCGAGACCTACAGCAACTAGAATTCCATTGCGAATAGCCACTTGTACGGCCCACATGGAACCAGGTCTCCCAAGCGACTAACATGACGCCTCATTCAGTTGGCCCGGGTGAATAATAGAGCAATTTTACTTGCGAAGATGAATGAAAAACTGAATAAAGAGAAAAATACGGGAACTGAAACGGACTGGGATCAAGGAGAGTACAGAGAATACAATGATAGGATGGGAAAGTATCGGACGATTTAGAGCAAAGCGTCCAAGCCCTTCAATGCTACATAAACTCAACAAAGATAATGCTCGAGCATGACTTTAATAAGATAATTTAATCTAATTGCATGATGACTGAGGCGTAACTGTTCTTAAACAGACTTACAAGTGCTCTACACGTAAACCTAGCGTGCTCCTTTTTTTTTTTTTTTTTTTTTTTTTTTGCTCAAGATTTTTAACGTTTTTCAATCAAATGAACCGATTTTAACAATGCTATGATCCACGTGATTCTCTCTCTCTCTCTCTCTCTCTCCAATTTGGTGTTGTAAAAACTCCTCTCAGCCCTGGTTTCGAAACCACGAAAAACGCTTCCAAATTCTCCGTGACGATCTTTAACCAACTACAAAAATTTCCAATTCCAACACTTGAGCTAAGAGGGAATATAGATCCAACAACAACAAAAATTAACAGGAGAGAGAGAGAGAGAGAGAGAGAGAGAGAGAGAGAGAGAGAGAGAGAGAGAGAGAGAGAGAGAAATTATGAACCAGACACTGTGCAGGAATCTAGTTCTTATGACTAAGTGGCGCTCTCACAAACATCATCATTGTTATAGTTCATTTCTATTACTAATTTGAGTACATATAATGTCAAGGAAATGAAGAATGATCTTCAGCAAATGTCTCCTGAAAAACGCTACTTTTATCATATCATCAAATGACAAAATATAGAAAACTGATTGTAAATTGATGGAACCGTGACGAACAGTAACAAAAGACAAAGTTGCATAGCCAATGCAATCACAAACCAATATGCAATTATAACAACTAAAATTCACATAAAACCAACAAAACTGTTTTACTCCAAACTATAATATATATATATATATATATATATATATATATATATATATATATATATATATATATATATATATATATATATATATATATATATATATATATATATATATATATATATATATATATATATATATATACATATACACACACACATGAGAGAGAGAGAGAGAGAGAGAGAGAGAGAGAGAGAGAGAGAGAGAGAGAGAGCTACTTTCACAACTTCCTACACAGTATCACTAGTGCAAACCTAGACAGAGGCTAATGCAGACGTAGGCATTCTCAATTGCTCAATTAGAGCACATGACTCATGCCAACTTTTCTAGCGGGGCTATTCAATATTATGAGTGTATCAATCCGAATTCATTGTACTGTTTTCCAGTCCACTCTATCCCGTCTGCACTATGAAGATTCCTGGATTTTTGAGCGCTCTCATTTCACCCTGTACCCGCCAACCGAACCATTTTTCTGTCTCCTTCACCAATTTCTGCCGCAACTTTTGAATATCATTGCATTTACACCAACCCATCTCTTCTAGTCTCAGTAAGTGGCTAAGGCACCTCAAACCCCCGTTGTAGTTCACCTGTTTTAAACCAATGTTATCTATTAGTTTAACGCTCCTCTAGTCTTGTGGAAGTGATGGCTCGTTCGTCTCTAGTGCACCGGGGTTCGATCCTTGAACCGAACAAGGAAATAAATGCCATGGACGAGTTTCTTCCGAAATCAAGTTTACCTCTGTTGGCCAATAAGTGAATGATGTACCTGGTAGTTAATCAGCTGTTGTGCATCGCTACTAGAGAGGGAGGCAGGCGGGGGGGAGATGATAAGACGAGTGATTCTTACTCCGTCAAAATAAATAAATCACTATTTATCTGAGAACAGGAAGGCCCCACTGCCTCGACGAGGAAATCCCCAACCGCCATGGGGTGGAACCTATCTACTGTCAAATCTAAAAATATAACTCCTTCTCTATATGCATTATATACGGGTACATAAACACTTAAAAGTAAAACCGAGCAGTGTCTGTCAGAGGAAAAAACTATTGTTTCTGGCATTGAAAATGTGCTTGCATCAACAGCGCCAACCAAGACATGTTTATTATCATAATGTAGGTCGCCCGCAATTGATGTAGTTTTGGCAATGACGGAGGGGAACTAGGAATGGCATAGTTTCGATAAGAGAGAGAGAGAGAGAGAGAGAGAGAGAGAGAGAGAGAGAGAGAGAGAGAGAGAGAGACTTCCAGCAGATCGTTTCCACTGGGGTATAACACCGTCTTGGGCCCCTTCCTGAGAACACTGAAAACAACATTGTTATATGTGATTTCGAAAATGAATACAAGGGGTCACATCGAGTATGAACTACGCCCCTTAATGGGGTCGAAAGGAGCAATGGCACTGCATCTTGAAACATCCGGTGACACATCCAGGGACCTGTCGAACTTACGCTTGAATGTGTGCTGTCTGACTGGTGATGGTTGAAATGCAGTAAAGACCGTTCCATACGTTAAAGACTGTGAGTGCAACTCGTGATGTACAAACACTCCCGACTGGGATATGATATAGATTACGTTGGGGTGGAGGTCATATAACACCAGTTCTGAGACTATGGTGGAACTTAAGGGCAAAAGTGCATGGTTTGGAAGGACTGTTGGCGAATTCGGAAAAAATCCCTCAGGTTTCCTAATTGTATACTATTTCCAGATCTCATCGATATGCTGGATGGTGTGTGTGTGTGTGTGTGTGTGTGTGTGTGTGTGTGTGTGTGTGTGTGTGAGAGAGAGAGAGAGAGAGAGAGAGAGAGAGAGAGAGAGAGAGAGAGAGAGAGAGAGAGAGTAAAATTAAGAATGAATTACACTGAACCCCAAAATGAGAGGAGGAGGGAGCAGGTGTTGGGGGGAGGGGGAATGAGCATGTTGACGTAAAGGGCCCTTCCCCTGTTTAGCGTAATGACAATATGGCGCCACGCCACTCATTGCTGCATTCACCATATGTTGAGGAGGGAGCGCAAGTGATGGGAGGGAGTGACTGAGTCTGGAGGACATGCAGACCATAACACTACCTAATATTGCGCTGGGGACGACTTTCCCTCCTACGAAATCTCGATGACGCAAGCGAACTCCATATAACCACAAGTCTCCTATACGACTTCATTCATACAAATTTCGTCGACTACTTAGTAAATGGTGATGGAACATCATACAAGAGGAATACCTGCATGTAAAAAGGTGTCTATATATATATATATATATATATATATATATATATATATATATATATATATATATATATATATATATATATATATATAAAATTCATAACAAAAAGGTCTGACGATGCCTCACAGAACCAGACAAGTGTCACACTTCACAATATAAACAATATATAGATACATAGAACACAAATAAATATACTAAGAAATTAATAAAAAAAATTAATAACACAAGCGATCCAGCCATCATGTAAGACAACTGTTGTCTAAGCCCCCTTACTTCAAGTCATGGCACTTTTAAGCATATAATACTGACGGACATACCAACACATGCATCCTTAATATCCTGATGAAAAGAACATTTTGCACTATTCATGCCTTGAGCGAGCCTCAGTTTTGTATTTTCCCATCTAATTTAATAACTTACCTAAATTTCTAGAAATTTAAGTGAAATTTCATGAAAAGAAAATACGCACAAAGATTAATGAATTAACTGCAAAATTACTTAGCAAAAAATTATGATTTTTTGTGACAACAAAATAAACATCGGTCTTATTTTCCTTTGTGTCAGGTTTTTCTATTGCCATGTTGTTAGCATTCTTTCACACGCGGCCACGTTTTCTATGCCAGGTGTTTCCTAGGCGTCCAAAATGCCTAGAGCCGATTCAGTATTTATATACCTCGGGGCTCTCTTCACTTGAAAGGCCTAGGTGATGACATCAGCAGAAGCGCGGAAAGACTACAGGTTAATCTTTCCAATGAAACAAGACAACCTTTTTTCAAACCTAAAAGTTAACAGCGTCGTTGCCCTTTCGTTTTATGACACCGGTTTCCTACACAAATCCTAAATCAGTTCACGGATCGTTGACCTTTAAGACGTTACTTCGATACCCAAGCTCGCTCGCTCGCTCTCACTCTCTCTCTTTCTCTCTCTCTCTCTCACATGCAAAAAAAAAATCGAAAAGGAAATATCCTTCGCAAAAGATGAGAACGAGACATCAGAATTAATTCTCCCGAAGACATAACCGCAGGTTGCCTTGCAGTTACATACCTGCAACCCCAAATACTGAGATGAAAAAACATGGAGACAATACCCTGCTAAAGGTACGGTCCAAAGACCGTGGGCAGGGGAGTGGTGGGACTAGGAAGCAGGGTGAATGAGATGCCGAGGTCAGTGGTGACTGAGTCCAGGTGAATGAAGAGGCTATAATAATTCATTGAACCTGAGAGAGAGAGAGAGAGAGAGAGAGAGAGAGAGAGAGAGAGAGAGAGAGAGAGAGAGAGAGAGAAACTACTGTATCTAACTCTAACATGATTTTCGTATTTATATATATGCATCAAAAGTAAAAATAAAATAAAACTTGGTATACGGTAAATGAGAGTTATTTTGGATTAGAACTACCTCTAAATTGCATTTATAAATCGGGGGTAAACAATATTTTGAAGCCTAGACAAAATCACAAAAGAGAAATAACGAAGTGAAGGGAGAAGGAGTTAGGAGATAACGTCTGAATGTCGTAATTAACATGGGTGAGTCACATCTTGGGGCGCGAGAGGAGGAGGAGGAGGAGGAGGAGGAGGAGGAGGAGGAGGAGGAGGAGGAGGAGGAGGAGGGGAGGAAGGAGGGAGGGAGGGAGGGAGAGATGGGGGGATTCTGATCATTCTTTCTCTGCTTAACAATGTTGAATCTGTTCTTTAATGGATTCTTTCGATCTCCGTGTGTTCCGGAGTGTATGAAACCTTAACTTCGTTAATTTAAGCCGGACAGGGAGCCTACGAACGCGAAGGGGGCGGGGAGTTCTTGAAGACAGATACTGGTACTGGAGGTAGCGAGTCTTCGTCGTTATCCCGCACCCCCCCCAACCCCAGCAGGAGGTATAGACCCTCCTTGGGGAAGTATATGGCCCGTTCTGTGCCATATGAGGCCAACGGAGGTCACAGGGGTCACTACACACCTCCAACTAAACATCGAGTTGACTCAACGCATATTTCACATTCAGAAGGTGGCCGGAACACCCGAACCAAACTCAGGGAGGAACAGAGCTCGCCACCAGCTGGGTTTTCATGACCAGCTGCGAAAGGGCAAAACACTACAGCACCGCGACTGGTGGGACTTCCTCCTCACTCCCTTCATCTGTTCTCCCCCTTCCTCTTCCCTCCTTGACGCCCCCTCCCCAACTCATCTACCTCACTCAGCACCGCCTCCAGCATCCCGTTCTAAGTCTCCTCCTCCTCCCCCTCCTCCACCTCCACCTCCTCCTCCTCCTACAGTTATCGCCAATTCCAGACGAATACCCTCACTCAGTCAACCGCTCTTAAATCTTGGCCGCCCTAACAACAGCTTCAAGGAGCCGCACATTTTACGTTCATTGGACGTCAAAGCAGAACCCTCAAGAAACGCACAATGACAGCGAAACACTCTTCTTCTCACCTGAAAAAACAATTTTCACCCATCGAGAATACGCAGCATGAGAGACTTTCGGATTTCCCCCACGACAGGGACAATGAGAACACAATGCACAGATATCAAAGACGAGAAAAGGAAGGCATTGCAAGGGACATGGCCTCCAGTGATGGAAGAAGGCAGAAAGGAGGGGGTAGAGGAGGACACGGGGGGTCGACCTTGTAGAAGTTCGACAAGGTAAGCAGCAAGTGGATATTGGAGGGGTGAAGGGGTGGGGGACTCATGGGATGTTGTCCGTGGGTGTACTCAACTCACTGGGACGGGAGGAGGAGATAGAACACAGCACAGCAGGAGAGACTGAGGTGGGTGGGGTAGAGACACAACATTCCTGCAGTCATCAACACAACACCCTACCGACCACGTAACAGTAGTGACCAACCATCATAGTTGCTCAGACAAACATAGGTAGCCAATGGGCCATCGCTATCTAGCTTCAGAGCATGTTATTACTAAGAGAAGAAATTCAGTTCTGGGAATTTCTCAAACTCTCTCCCTCTTGAATTGCATTACCAAGGTTACTTGCCTTCGTAAGTCAGACCTGCGGAATTCTTGTGTACTAATAATCTTTCCTTTATTAAACGTTCAAGTCCGGACAAGAAGACGCAAGTTCCCTAAGCCTTAAGAAAAAAGACAAACCACAAATTATGTGAAGCTCTTCTACTACCGCTGAAGTAACTACTTGCTGATATACATAAAATCACCATCCCGTATAAAAACTAAATATCGAATACCACACGAAAATAACCGTCGCTTCCAAGTTCGTTCAAATTTATTCACTAGCACTGCGAACCCAAAAATCGTCCATATTCATTAAGAACTGGCCAGATATCTGATGCCATTTTACAACCTTTCAGAGATTACGATGATCCTATAAACTGGGGCGAGGAGAAGTCCACGGTGCCGTGCAAAATGATCTTCGGTGAATCTTGCTTTACCATGAGATTGTTTCATTTGATATGTGGTGGCTTCATAGAAGCTCAAAAGGTCACCACAATATTCATACTATAATTGTTAAACGAACCAGTAATGAAGCTTGAAACTATAAAACCAGCAATGGGCTTGTTCAATAATTATTCAGCGATGAGAGCAGTGAAAAGTAGCTGGACAGCAACATGAAGAGATCCAGCCAAAGTACACGACCTTAGCTGAAACTGGAAGAAAACGCCACAGTTGCACTCACACGCAAAAATTAGGAGAAACTTGACAGCAAGATAGAAGAAAGAAGGAATGGATGTGAAGTAAAAGGCGATACAGTGGATGAAGCTAGGACCAAAAGGACGCTGCAGGTTTCCTTTGGTAATGTACTTGTATACTGTGCACTGACGGCACTCCCCCTCCAACAGGAGCTGTTGAGCCGGAAATGAACCGTTTGTGCAAAAAATTTTCACCACATTAGCTGCTTCATAAACCTACAAAGAAGCAATTCCAACACCACCATACACTGTTCCCTTTACCTCTAACTTAAATCTCACTCTCGACCTTCCTTTGTAATATCACTTTCCCTTCATCTATCCTCCGCTTTCTCGGTCTCCCTCTCCTCCTTAATCCTAACACTTACAAGTTCTCTCCTAAGTTTCCGTAGCATCTCTTCACTGTTACCAATTAATACTGCAACATTTTTTATATGAGCTTGGCCTCCTCGCCTGGTAATAGTTCGTTTAACTCACGAAGAGACGACCCGTGTTTGACCAGAAGGAACAAGTGGGCGCATTCTCTGACCTAAGCAATAAATAAGCTACCTAGTTTTTAGACGAGAAGAAGAGAGAAAAACTAGACGTGGGTGTTCGTTGCTCCGTCAAAATTTAGCTGACAATTAAATCACGTACATATCTGTGATTTTTAAGCACTATATATATATATATATATATATATATATATATATATATATATATATATATATATATATATATATATATATATATATATATATATATATATATATATATATATATATATATATATATATATATATATATATATATATATATATATATATATATATATATGTATAAAGGTATAAAAATTAAGTTGTTCAGAGTAATTACTTGGTTCTATGATGGATATAAAATGGGTTAAACAAAACATTGGCTGGTTTGGTGTATATGAGCGCTTGAGATAGTGGTACGCTGTGTCTCCATTGCTGTTCAATATCGTCATTTTATAAGTGATTATAAGCCTACATATATATATATATATATATATTATATATATATATATATATATATATATATATATATATATATATATATATATATATATATATATAATATATATATATACACACACAGACCATTGAGAAAGAAAAAATCAAGACGACTGGATTGCCCGTTTTGGTAACGCCAGTTTTATTGCATGCAAGACGGTTAGGAGAACCTGAATTGTAAAGATAAGCACAGCTGAAAATGAAAGTAATGCTATGCAGAAAATTTGTGAAACGGAAGGGCTCCTTATGACGATGCTTTTATTCAATTACAATCAAACAGGCGATGTCAAGGCTAAGACTCAATAAACCAAAATTCCGTTAGGACTCGCTCTTACACAGACCACCCTAAGAGTTGAGACTTTTGACCCATTGTTCAGATTAAAGAGCCTAATACTAACACTTCCTGGACAAAGTGGCCCTGTTACAACAGACCTTACGACAACCCACGATACCAGAAGACCTAGAAGAAAGCATGCGCCCATTCTCTCACCGAATACATCTTCGGGCCTAAAGGGAGGTCCCAGTGACGTCAGTATGTGCCGTGAGCTGGAAGGCGTCGGCGCATCTGGCAGGCCACAAATTCGCCCCATCACCTTATATGGACACATTTCAACACACACCTGATGCCAATACAGACACCTGCCCTCGACAACACATAGAAATACCACCCTTACGAATCTCGTCGCATAACCTGCCTTCCCTTAAATACTGTAATGGCGTACACCCATAAATTTGTCTCCCACGCTTGTAAAAAAAAAACAGCGAACGCTCGCACACACGCACGCCCGTACTCTACTCAAAAGACGGCCAAGTCTGAAAAGGCTGGAACTACAGATAAACCCTGTGTTGTTTAAACGTAATAGAGAAGCAACCTATGGTTAATCTGAAGATGTCCCAAATTCTGGCTTGACTCGACCATGTTTATATATCTTGATATACCTTTCCCTCTCTAACCGAGTTTCAGTTTCTTATTTCTGCTTTTCCTTTTTTCTTACTCAAGGATGGGTATTGGTTTGGTCTGTTTCGTCTGTCGTCTTAGCCTAAAAATCACATTTTCCTTTCATCCTTTCGTAGTCAATATCTTTTGATTTCAACCATGATGGAAAAATTGACTTACAAGCTACCCAGCAAATTAAAAAATCCGAAACACATTACTAATACTTACCACGATATGAATTCATCATAGTCATCCCCAAGATGAATAGATTGTACTAAAAAATGTGGCCATACTACATATATAAATACAGATCCTCATCCATTTGTATTTCCTTTAAGCCTCCATTTTGAACCAATGCACATCATATCAAATCCGCTTTCTCTAGTTTTCCTTAACAGAAGACTATCGGTGAGTCAAATCCACTTTCTCTTCCTTTCTTCATCAACCAGCGAGCTATTCACATCACTCCTACTTTCTAGAGTTTTCCTTATCGAGCGACAAATACTACTACTTTCTCGGTCCTTCCTTATCAGCAAATATATCCCTCAATCAATTCTCTTTCCCTGGCTTTCCTCTGCCAGCCGACCATCCTTGCCAGGGCAAAATCAGCAAGGAGGTGATCTCTGCTGCTTATCTTTCAAGAGTGCACATCGTGTTCCAGAACCGAATCACCAGGTGAACTGCCTTTTGAATACGCGATAAAACAAAGGGATTTCCGAACACGAAATACGAGGCTAAAATACAAAGCATAATTAGATTTTCTAATCGTTTTCATTAATTGATTATTTCTAAATGATATATTTGTTACCGCACCCAAGACAAGAAAAATAATGAGAGAGAGAGAGAGAGCTGGTCAGATTTACATCACATATCAATAATAAAATTACCTGAGCTTTTATCTTTCACCAATTACTGGAATAGAAGACGTAAAGGTAACGTATCTTTGGCACTCATAATGAACCAAGCTCATCATAAAATATTATAGTTCTTCATAAATATAAGACGTGCAACAATTAAAATGATGCTGAAAATAAAGTTCAATACTGCATAGTTTCATTTCTATCAAGGTAAAGTCTAAGCTTAAAGTAGCTTGTTTCAATTTAAAAAATAGTTATATCTACTTCACATAACGGTTTGGGAAAAACTAGAAAGGACACTGTAATAGGATAAATATATCTCCTATCGTTTTTCCTCAACAATACTTACACTTATCTGTTTGCTGGGTGTTTTCTTTATAATACGTTACACGGAACACAGCTATGAGTTTCATATTTTCGTTTTCCCACATGTAAACGCTCCGGAAAATAAATTTTTTTTTCCAAAGTACACGCTAGGAAACATATCTACCTTTCACCAAAATCTTATCACCTGCAATTCAAAAACTTTTTTTTTTTTTAATGCATCGTGAAAGCGTTTCTATCTGAAGTAATCTTGTTCTTATGAAAACTCACAGGAAACCTGAGATGACTCGCACGGTTTTCCATTTTTTCTCTGACTTGACCGAATATACAAAACTATAAATTGAGGGCTTGAAACTCATCCTCCGACGGTCAATGGCCCAGGAATAAATTCTGAAGTTGGCACAACGTAGTAAAAGCAAGCAACAAAGATACAAGTTTAAAGAACTGGTTTGCCAAAGCTGTTACAAGTGCCTTCGTTCCTAGAAAAACAACAGTAATTGAGGGCACAGCACATGCAACGTCCGGAAAGTTTCTACACAACTTCTCTGAAAGCTGTTAATAAAAACCAATATGACAAACATAATTAATTAAACATTTCATAATTTATACATGTCACTGCAAAATAATCACGTAACGTTTTCATCCAAAGTCCTAAGGCGAGCAAAGGTGATTTTCATGAAAGATGAGAGGTTAACCATCTTCACTACCTAGCGGTAGGCGAAATCGATACTGATCTCAAACCAAGACCTTTCATCTTACCAAAATATGACGCTAAATTTGAAATTTTGCTTTGCGTCTCTCTCCTCCCGCTCTTTTAAACCTACGAATCCACCTTGGTTCAGGTTTCCTCACACTGATGCTATACAAATCAAACAGGAACGTAATAAAACACGATTCAAGTCTCAATACAGAAAGCAGTTCTCCCAAAACAAATCATGCACCACCATTCAATAAGCTTTAATTTGCTGTTCTTCCTATTAGCGTAGTCCAGAAAATATTCCCATTCATTCGTTGAAGTATTCAGTAAATACACGACTAAAAATGCCAAAGCCTGGCCACCCACATGCCTCCGCCCCAGCAGGAGCAACTCCATTCCACTGCACGCCCATCCCTTCCCTGAAGGCGTAAGGTCGTGAGGTGAACCCATGGGCGTCGTCCGGTAAGTCAGCCCATACTATTCTTGCATATCCTTGTAAGGTCACTTACCGCCCGCCTACACTCATCGCAAAGGCGTTCTCTCTCTCTCTCTCTCTCTCTCTCTCTCTCTCTCTCTCTCTCTCTCTCTCTCTCTCTCTGACGTCATAACAATCCTTCGGTGTCGTTCATAAGGCCGAAGCCGAAGCTCGACCAACAGGTGGAGGAATGAGTCGGCAATGGGGCAAGAGAGGGTTCCCAAGGCATCATGATTTCAAGTTCCTCTCGCGTCTGCTCCATCCTCAGATTCTTCAAATTTTGTTGATGGCGTTACTCTTCTACTTCAGATAATGCGGTCCCACATATTTAACGTGTGTCTTGAATATTTAATTGTAGGAAATAATTCCAAATCTTAAATAATACTCACAAAAGCTTGCAGTTCAGGACTGTGGGTTCCCTATGAGTCATTTCAATGATAGGAAAATATTACTTTCAGCTCTATACTCTGCATTTGGCTCGTTAATAGCAGCAACATAGGAGCGTTTGAACAAAACGCACAACAATTCACACTTTAACTCAACTCATGTTAAGGCAAAATATGACAAGAATGACCATAACTAGACCTCCTGTACAGTTTCTGAACATCCAATGTGCACTTATATATCAATATTTACTGAAGAATACTACTTGGCACCGAGATGAACCGTGGCACTCTCACTTCCTCCTCTTTCTCATTATTTGCGTTAGTCATAAGTTGCCCTTCTAGTCGACCCTAGCACAAAAAATCTAAAATCTGGCCATGTTAAGAATTTATAATTAAAGGACAGACCTAAAAAGCTTTTAAAATAATGATATAGGTATACGCATATAGAGACCGTCTGCACTCTGAGGTAATGCTACGCAAGGTCAGTGGTAAGGTCAATGCTAGCGGGGGGCAGGGCATGTGCTGAATACCCAACCTCGCAAGTTCTCCCAACCTCCAGCAGTCGTTCCAATCCTCTGGCAAGTCACCCACCAAAACCCCCGACCAACACAAGGCTGAGATGCTATCGTCCGAACTCTCAGCCTCTTCTTCTCCAGCGCCATTCTCCCTTCTATTTTCACTTGCCAATGGACCAACTGAGAAATTTGCACTCGTCGCTTATTTAATAGTACAGCGAGGTTATGGAGGTATATAGGTACTTATTTAATACTACAGTGACATTACGGAAGTATATAAGTATTTGTGTGCATGTTTGTTTAATCAACGAAATACAACACTATGAAGGACAAGATTCGAATTATCTTCAGCCATCGTTCCTTGCTGCTGTGCGAGCCAATGCGCTTGTCAGTGACACTGAGGTTTTTAACTAATAACTAATAATGCTAACAACGCATAAGACTCAGAAATACTGTGAATATAGGCAAAAGTAATACTAATATCGTATGTAATTATCATACTAATATACAGTTAAAAATGAGTGCGAACCCCAGATACTGTACAATTATATTTTTTATCCACTAAATTTTAAAAGTCACAAGACTATAGTAGTTTGAAAACAGTTTACATTTATAATGTAAACATACCATAAAATTTTCAGAAAATTAAAGCCACCATTATACAAACACGACAAAGTAACGGGAAAGTTCGAGAGAGCACATCCCAGCCTAAAGCAACTAAAACAGCAGTATGCAGCATTGCGCTGCACAGGCTTGTGCGTTCATGTACAGGCGTAGGAAGCTGAGGGGTGGGGGAAGAGATGGAAACCAAGGCTTAAAATATCTGAAAGACTATTGTATTACGAATTCCCTGTCTCCCTCCCAGCAATAATGATGTGGATTTTTTCTCTCCCCTTTTATAAGGCAGGCAGTTTCTCTCTCTCTCTCTCTCTCTCTCTCTCTCTCTCTCTCTCTCTCTCTCTCTCTCTCTCTCTCTCTCATTAATTCTTACATCGTCAACGTTTTAATACAAGATTCTTAGACTGACCTCATTACTGCATCATATTATTACTGCTGTGTGACGTAGACAGCCTACAAATCAAATTCATGGTTCTGTAATAAAGCCACTTCGCACGACTTTCACCATGATAGCACTATCACTCGCGAAAATTTCACCTAAAGAAGGAGGTCGTAAGGAAGCATTCATTCAAAATTTTTCTTAAAATGAGGTAATAATACTTGGGCGTGAGTAAAGCTACTTACGCAAAAATTTTAAGATGACATTTATTTTGAGACATGATCATTTCCGATTAGGTCACCTTAAAACACCTACGGTAGACTAAACAAGTATGAATGCCAAACAAACTGAATATTATAATCTTACTTTAAAAAAACAACTGAAATCAATAAACCAAAGTTTCTTTTTCATTTGCGAAGCTCTTGTCCATTACCCTCTCCCCACCTCGCCGTCAAACAAAGTCTCCTCCCCTCAGCAACCTGGAGAAATCATTAAGGATTATCGCCCCTTTAATCGCCTCCATTAAAGTCGGGTCCCACGACTGTAAAATGTGTTACTCCCATATATGGAGAACAAAAAAAGGTATTCTTTCCATTTTTGTACAGTAAGAACTCATAACAGAGAAATTCCCTTGAAACAAACAACAAAATAATACGATTTAAGAGAAATAATGAAACAAAAGAAATTATTTTCCAGACAAAAACCAGTTTCTGGATAAGGCACCGAAACACATTCCCGCGAGGAAGCAGAATAAAAAAACAAAATTTAAAAACGAGATAAGTCAGCAACTAATGGTTTTAAGGTGCCAGATCAAAGCTGTTGCTTAACAACAGCCCTTAAATGGAGTTGTTGTTCTTCTTTTAACGTGCTTTTTCCCATTTATTGTATGGGGTAAGCACGATGCCTTCTTTCGAGGGACTTTGATTTGGCTATGGGGTAGACCGTAGTCTCGATCGGCTGCCCTGCCTGACATCGCTTAGACCCCGTTAGCGCAGTACATGTATCGTACCAAATTACCAACTCCCTTTCTTCCAACAGCGAGGACAGTAATGAACAGTAAAAGGTCAGGTGCGGTAATCTTCCAACACCAAGTCAATTTTAATTGACTATCAAGAGATGAAGACCTATAAATTTGTACACACAAACGTCTTGATAAAGAGTTAGGGCGCCAAAGGACTTTTTGTACTTTTACTTGGCAGCAGTAGTAGCAGAAACCGATTGTGCAGACTTATAGAATTTTGTAGCGTTCATGGCTAAGCAAGCTGCTACTCAGTTTCAACGTTTTCAGTCTAGCACAGTAGGAAAGGTCATGCTAGTTCTCAACATTTTTTGCAATTTTATTTATTACGCCCTCCAGCTTATCTATCTGGCCACAGTTAGCAAGGTTTGGGGACCATACAGGAGAACAATCCTGTACAGGTGGTCAGATCAACGCCACCCATTACGTGCGCATGACGTTTGTGATATCCTGAAGAAGTTCTGGATCCTGGTTCTTCGTATCCAAGCCGATTGTATGCAAGTTTGTTATGATTCTGTCTATAAGAACGAACCATGTTGAGCCGTCACAGATGATACTTCCAAGATCTTTTACTTGGGGATTTATCGTAATGGCATTTCCATCTGGATCAAGTTAATGACAAAATTTCATGATTTCTTACCGAAGTGTATGCGGTCGACTTTGTCCCCGTCAAAGGTCTAATAAGGCCGAAACGTGGAAATTGTCGGCACATACAGACACAAATGAACTTTGCAGGTTGTTATGAGTATCGCTAATCATTGTAAAAAAAAGAGAGAACAGTTCCTGCAGGACACCTGATATGATTAGGCCCGGTCTGACTAATGCTCCACTAACTAATATTTGAAATGTTCGATTCGAGAGGAAATTATGTACAGGCTCCTGTATGTCCACTGACGCCTTTTTCGTTGATTTACATCGGTCAAATGTTTGTAACTGATCACTAACAATTTTCTGAAAGGTTTGTATAAAGAAGGACTTTATAGATATAGGTTGGTAAGATTTCGGGAGACAGAATTCTTTGCTTCGCTTTACCACTGGACTAGTGTTTAAATGGTTGAAGATTGTTCCATTGCAGGCAGGTGGATTGGGCAAGTTCACTTTTGCATGAATTCAACGGCATTGCCGTAAAGTGAGCAGGTCCGGATGCAGAGTTAATACTAAGAGAGCCAACTTCCTTTAATACCAGTCCTTCAGGTCAAGTAACATTTTGTTGTGACCGGAGTTCAATGCCTCTCGTGTTCTCATCTTGTCCTTGGGGTTTGACAGGCATCCATACATCTGTCTGATAGTGTGATAAAGATCCACTGACTGTGAGAGACCAATTCCACTCGTCACTCCTCGATGCTTAAACACATACAGTAATTATGAGGAGAATTTCAGGTCACTTCGTATATTCTAACCCACCTTGGTTTCCCCGCCGTGGTTTCCGGCTTCAAGATAATTCAACAGATTTTGTGCGATCTGAAGTATTTCAACTGCACCGACTTGACATTTTCCACCTTCCTTCCTCTCGGTCGAAATAACACTCGCTGGTCTCTTGGAATTAAGTAGGTTGTCCTACATATAAGATTCTTCTATCAAGGGTACAATTTGTCCAACATTTCGCACCCATTCGATCAATAGTGAGGGATTTCAGTGTTCGAGTCGTTTCCTAATAATAATTCATCCCAATCAATCGATGATAAGAAGCGCTTTTCTTTAGAGGGTGAATGACGCTAAGGACTAAGAGGGGAGTCACGGGTGGGGCTGTGGATGACGTTCAGTTGCGCATTATATGCAGTGTCACATGTTATTAAGTGGCGATCGGAGCGATATGGGTTACCCGAGACGTGACCTAGGATACGATCGTTTGTGATAATTAGACACTGTGCCTTGGTCTCGTTTTTTGTAGGTGATTATGGGTGTCACATACAAGTTACCAGAGAGAGAGAAGGATAAAAAAAAAAAAAGCTATTACACCCATCCACAAGCGATCGGCGTAAATGGAGAAAATCCAGCCGTGGCAAGGTGCGACCCGGTGCAACGTCTTCAGATGCTTTGTTGGGCACAGCCACGGGATAACAGCATGTACGGATCCTACCGTAGCGTCCAAGAACCCGTCCTTATAAGGAGGTGGTAACACCATCCTGAGGATACACTCACTCGGGAGGGATTACACTTTGAACAAACCATATACGGCGCCGGTCGATGATTCCGTGTACTGTGGGAGGTAGGCAACTACCTTCGCTACTCTCCACGATCGTGGAACGGTGGACAAGAGGAGAAGAAAGAACGACACATCAACAGATTTTGTCCCAAATGCCAGAGCATCGTACAAGATATTCAAGTTTGTTATAAAGTTCGTTTCATCTTACTTCGTGACAATGTCAAACTGTGTTAAGATAAAGAAATAAATGGCCGGTCGATAACCACACATGGAACTATTTATGAAAACATTTTAGTAGTGCTCTGGTAGAATATAACATTGAGATCAACACAACTTTAAGAACATCAACCATTTAAAGGTACTTACTAACAAACCCCTCTCCCTTTCAATGCTCCTACAGATGAATCATAAGCTAAAACCTGGTTTCAAAAGGTAAGTGGGATGAAAAAGGAGCGCCTACACATAAATGGTAAAAAATATAAATACCAAAGGTGAATGAGAGAGAGAGAGAGAGAGAGAGAGAGAGAGAGAGAGAGAGAGAGAGAGAGAGAGAGAGAGAGAGAGAGAGAGTAAACAATGATTAACACGAGTCGAGAGCGTTTACTAAAACTATCAACAAAATGTCTGGTTTTAGGCAAAATAAGATAAAAACTAAACCCGCATAGACCTTCCACCAACATACCCAATACCCACCTACATATACTCGAGACAAGTCATTTCTCCCCTTGGCATGACACATCCCCGGCCAGCTCAAACCACAAGAGTACGTAAGGGATATGAAACGGGCATAAATTATAGGGCGTTTCCCATCATCCCCCATTTCACAGGCGGGCATCATTTACATAGCAGAATGGGCGTGCACAACTTACTTGTGGGCGGACCCTGCCGTATGCGGCAACCCACATCGAGGCCAAAAAAACACGAACTATGAAGGTAACACCACCCAGGTCAGGTGATAGACGATCTCTTCTAAAAAATCATGATTAAGCAGGACTCCAAGATGCCCTAAAGCTTGCACTGCTTTCAAGAATCAGATGGCCAAAATCTTACCAAACAAAACATCATCTCTTCAACGGTAGTAACGTTGTCTCTAACAACAAATCTGTCCTTGTGATATGCATACGCAACTTCCTTTCTCTTGCAGGAAGAATTCTGATCACCTAAACATAAATTTTAAGGATATATATAACTTCACTACCTTGAAACTATATCATAATACCTAAGTAATACCTAAGAAATAAGTAGATTATTTAACTTCATTAAAAGTTTACTGTCACTTAAAACTTAACAGTTGCGCTATTTACAAAATTTACGTATTAAGTCTTTATTTTTGCATGACCTCATGTATTTTTGTTTGAGCGATTTATATTTAAGCATATACACTATTAACAACCAGCTTTCATGGAAAACTTCTTCCTATCTAGAACCACTGGAGTTCACGTATATAATACGAACGCTCTAATAACATCAATATTCTAATTCTAATGTTCTTGTAAAACAAAACATAAAATAATCCAAAAGATTTCATCAAAAGAAAACCCACCGTAATAAAAACCATTATTATGGTAGCTATTTCCGAAGCTTTCTCAACAACTACCTGAAGTAGAGAAACATTCCTCCATGTCCCACAAGTGCGGTTCGCATCCCCGGGCTATTTCGCTAAATCGCACAGGGATCTCGTTGCGGGTTGCAAACCTCTCTGATGCAACAGCAGCATTAACTAATGCTGTTAGTTACCCGACGCGTGGGAGTTTTATCTTTGTTGCAACCAAAGGCTTGAGGGAAATTTCAACACACGGCCGAAAGCGATCTTACCAAAGGGAAGGTAGACTACGCAAAGAAGCTCAACTTGAAGTCATCACTGGCAATTTCATGAGGTAGTTGCATTGTTGAAAAGAAATTTCTTATAATAATGATCCAGGATGTCCAGAAAGCCAACAAAAAGAATTATAAGAATTATTGCTCAAAATGTTTAGGCCAATACAATAATGCATGGGAGGTAAATGCTAAATGTATCAATATACACGCTAAAAACAAAGACCAAATTGTACTTTTTATTTCGAGTATCTCGAAAAAGACAATCCTTTGCTACGTGCCTCTTCTGGACATTTGCTTCACGAAAATATGTGGCAGGTCCCTGTACAATACCTGCCACTTGAAAGCCTGAATACCGATGATCACCTTACTATGCACTTCTCTCTGCATACTTATGGGATGTGATAGATATAGACATTAATACATCAATGCGATAAAATATACAAGGCTTTATTTGGTTAAGAAATATAATCTTTACCGAATACAAATATTACAAGAAAATTTAAAAAGCTGTAAATATACGATGAACATTTTAAAAACAACACAGATAAACAAAGACTGATACACACAGATGACCAAACCATTCTGACAAGAATAACTCCAAGACGATTTACTCCAAAAACCATCTACACTTGAAGTCTGACAGTCAAAACCACTTCTTCCAGTCATCACAAACAAATAGATTGTACCTTTCTGTTGAATATTAAGTCAGGAAACATGAACAGGCATACCAATACCGCATTTGCCACACTGAAGTTCTCCCCCTCTCCCCTCGAAAAACCTTTTAAACTGTCAACGTAAAACATACATACTGTACCCATGCCACCTCCACTCCTAAACCCCGGTCACAGGGATTGCTTGACCACAAACAAACAAAACTCTCCAAGTATGCGGACATCCCAGACTACCTTACCCCATAAAACATAATGACATTACGCACCTTGCCTCGCTCACCTATCCACCTGCCTCATACAGGGAAGTGGATGGCAACTTGTCACACGCCATCAGCGACCCCCAACCCCAACTAAACCCTTTCTCTAAATTAGTTTTATTGTTATCTTAGACTGTTAGTAATGCAATATATATATATATATATATATATATATATATATATATATATATATATATATATATATATGTGTGTGTATGTGTGTGTGTATATATATATATAATATACCCTGAAAAACTCTGAATGACATTCGATAAACTATCCGTCTCTCTCTCCTGCTTTCTTCTCCTTAACACCCCCTCTTCTCCTCTCACTCTCTCCCAACACACCCATTCACTATTATAGAATTCTACAACCTACGGCCGTGTGTTCACGATCAAGTTTACCTGTCATTTCTTGTCAGTTCACCGAAACTGCCGTTAAAACTTATGTGAAGACAACAGTTTGTGGGCAGAGACAGTCCACTCACCAGAACAGATGAACTGATAGTATTACCTAAATATCTTCTGACTGACAGACAGGTAATTGCACGTACGGATAGGTTAGCGCCAATTTCGTGACAGTTTGGCGCTGTATTTCATCTGGGAAATGCCTCAAACGTTCTGATCAGAATATGAATAAATTATGTATAGACGTTATTTATTTCACTGTTGGACCTTCCAAATCATACACATAAAAATCTAAAGCATTGTCTCCATGAGATACAGACAATTTGGTACATGCCTAAGCCAATAATGTCTTCTTTATATGTTACTATAATGAAAGTAAACTTCACCTTCCAATTCATAACTAACTGAACCAACCCGTCAGTTCTAATTTAAACTCTTTCATTAATACTGTATGAGAATAGACATCTTTTTTCAATAAGAAATATTTAGTCTATACTTTGTTACAACTTTTTACCTATTTCCTATTATTAAGTGAACTGCTGCAAGAGTTAGCCTTCCACCCCCTCCTCAAATACAAAAAAATTGCAAAACACTTCCCTATAAGGCTAACTTCAACTCGTGATATGTATTTTTATATCGGTTTTAGGGGCGTTTTTAACATAACATAATAAATTATGTCATTAACTTAACAATGACATCAAATTCCTTAACGCAGAATTGTGTGTAAAGTTACAGGTACCGCATCTAAAAATTTGGTCAATTCGTACAATAACGTAAGCATGAATCAAACCAAATCTTTCCCTTCTTGGAGGAATGTTAGGCAATCGGTTATTTATTGTTTTGAATAAATACATGCTGGTAAAAGATAGAAATGAATATATAACCATAAACAATAATTTTATTTTCCTAAATGATGGGAATACTATTCCTTACTGTGTATGATTACATCGCCAAAAGGTATGAATTGACACATTGTGTAAGCTGTGAGCACTTCGA
>NC_089744.1:51744098-51849098 GCF_040412425.1 Macrobrachium rosenbergii
CTGAAATTCCTCGCCCGAATGACTACGTCTAGCAAGTTTCTTCGGGCGATTTCGACCTTAACGTTACATAACACATTACTTCTCTAAAGGCTCCCAAATTTATGATGAAGACTGGTCTGAAACAATACATAATTCAATACCGAAACTGAAATCAAGTGATAATTATGTAAGTTAACCACACTACTATAATACTAATTTGAACTTAAAACTTATCTATAGTATTTGATATACCTACCAGTGATGCTGAATCTATATCCGAAAGTTTATTTAGAAAAAGAAAAAAAGTGATGGGCGAGAGACGAGAGTAAGGATATCTCCTACAAAACCTGATGAGGAGGGTCAAATGAGGAATTTCCCTAAAATGCAGATTTGTTAGCCGACTAGTGTGGGTTGCAGCTCTCTAATATATATGAGAAAAAATAAAAACCAGCTGCAAATCCTGACCGATGTCGGCTTTATTGCTAACTAAGCCATCTTCAGAGAATTGATACAAAGTGGTAGAAATTCATGACATACATGCTAGCAGGTCAGTACATACGAACATACAAACGGTTGGAGACCAAGTACTTGCTGCTGACAGGTGTTTGTAGGCGGAGTCCTACCCTCATTAGTGACAGGTCAAATTTTTTTTCAAATCCTCCGAACCCCAGCTTCCCTTTTCCCTGTCTTTTACGTACTTAAAATTAAACTCCTTGCATATTTCTTCTGAGATTAATGGACCAAGTTTATAGATAGATTAGATTAGATTAGATATTTTATTGACCACAACAATTATACATCGCTCATATTTACAGTAATTAGTTATATTTGGTCCAACAAAGGCACAACTCTACACTTGGCAATACAAAATATTACATACATAAAAGTCAGAATAACAGGTTTTTATCTTATACAACAATAAAACAAAAACAAAGAATTATCATATGGCAAACAAAATTAAGAACAAAATTTGACATTTATATAAAAAAATCATACTCCAAAAAGCTATTTTTATTCTCATTTTCCCTTCACCTCACAAACATTCATAAATACTCACAGAGGACTAAGCTAATAATCTTACATTGCTCCGCCAGGGTTCGCTGATTTGAAAATATATCCTCATGTTAGATAAATTATAGGTATCTCTGATATGTTGTGTCCTTGAGCATACTTGCGTTACGTGTACTTCTGTTTGAATGGCTCCACAGGTACACAACCGCTCCTCCAACGGCAGACGGCCTCTCCCCCTCCTACTCCACCTACCCACTTCCACGGCCAGAGAGTGAGATGCAATTCTGAACCTAGTGAATGAGACTCTGTCTAATTCGGAAACATTATGCCTAACAGAATAGATATCATGAACTAAGAGGTCTGGATTGATTTCTCTATATGTAACCTTTCTTGAGGAGTCAGAATTAATGATGTTACGCCTGAGTGTTTCCATTGCAATTTTTACATCGTCTCTACTATCATTAATCAATCCTTCTATGTAAGTCTTGGTGTTATACCTGGCTCCTAATACGGTCTTAATTGAAAATATCAAAGGGTCATCCTCCAACGAAGACCTCTTCTCTCCACATCCTACTAAAAACTTTCTCTGTTTGCTACGAACAAGATCTCGTAATGGCGGGTATCCTGATTCAATATAACATAATTCATTACTTGTTGTCTTTCTAACGCCAAGCAATAGTTTTAATCCCCAGTTATATAACTTCACTACTGGCTTCAAGTCTGCATTCAGCCACGACTCGCACCCATACAGGACAGCTGACATTAAAGCAGCATCAAAACTCTTTTTTTACAATAAAAGGTATATCATTATTTCTATTCAAAAATGAAACAAATTTATTGATATGTGGCATCTTGGATCGAGCATGGGCCGCAACAGAGGAAGACACAGAGCCATCCGCAGTAAAGATCGACCCCAAAATATATATATTGCGAGCAGGATTCTACTATAAGGCCATCGATCTCAATTGACCTACCATCTTGTGCTGTTCCACTAATAACAAAAACTTAGTTTTCCTGCATTAATTTTCATCCCATAAAGTGTGACAATATTGCCTCAATAATGATATCTTATGGATGATACCTTCTCTGGTAGTTGCAAGGAGAACTGTATCATCCATTAACACTAATAAATGGAGCCACGATAAAAACCCATCAGGATTGCAATTATTCTTAATAAACTTAATAAGATCATTAATATACAAAATAAAAAGAAGACACGATGTAGAATTTCCTTGACGAACTCCCACAGTAGTCGTTATGATTGCAGTACCAATTATGCTGTTTGTTACTCTATAAATAGCTATCAAGGCTGCCAACATAACAGCTCCACAACCTAATCGTTTCAGAACCTTAAATAACATTCCTCTTGGTACCAGATCATAAGCCTGACTAAAATCAACAAATACGACAAAGAGTTTGTTCCCCTTTCTCCTAGCCATGTCCGTCAACAATCGCAAAGCTACAATATGCTCCATGCAACCACGTCCCCTGCGCCCCAGCCTGTTCCCTGTAAGGCTTAAACCATGTTTCAAGTCGTGAACAAAGAATCATATCATACAACTTTGCTAAACAGTTAATAACTGTGATACCTCTATAATTCTTGGGTTCCTGTCTGTTGCCTTTCTTAAAAATCGTAAAGAACTTGGCCAAAGACCACAAACTAGGGTAAGATGCAGTCAGGAAAAGGGCGTTAAACAAAGTAGCGAGTGTCAGCAACCATTCTACTGGAAGCAACCTAAGAACACCAGGAGACCCCATCTGGACCACAAGCCTTATCAGGTTTAATTTTATTGATCTGGGACTGGACTTCTTCGACTGTTATCTGATCATCTAGGATAGGGACATTTACAAATGACTGTATATTTTCATCAACAAAACTGTCTTCTCTAGTATTTAATACACTTTCGAAATATTCTTTGAATTCCTCATCTGTGGGGCCCCCATCAATTTTATTTTCTACCTGAAATTTCCCCTTCCAGTCTATAGCCTGCCAAACTCTCGAATCATCATGGTCCCGAAGGAGACAGTCCCAGCGGCCGGTATATGCTTCCCCACTATCCTCTCCAACCATTTCTGCACTACTCTGACACATCTCAGAACACTGGTATAATACACTCGATACAGCATAAGCAAAATCATTTACATTATTGATAAAATCATCAGTATTTATGTTCATACCTAAAATTCGGGCATTAAACATGTTCCGGTCAATCCTTTTATACTTAATTGGTTTCTTTACCAAACCGCTACACTTCCATCCCATCAATGATGCATGGCCACCCAAAAAAGATGCTCGCCTTAACACAAAATCAAGATCGATCCTACCTTTAGACATTTTAATGGATATTGGCGCATGATCAGAAGGCAGATTCTCGGTTGGGTGTACATGAAATGATTCTATAGAATTAATCAACTGTATTGACCCTACACATACGTCTAATTCGGATACCCATCTAGTTCCTGCTTGTATGTCTTGCTGCTAACAAAGTGTTTGTCATAAGTTTTCAGATTATTGACCACCAACAAGTTATGATCCTTACAAATTGTTGTCAAAACATAGGCATTATCATTAGGAATATTCACGTCATCAGCGAGAATTGGGTAGGAAAATTCTTCAGTATTACTTATTTCCCTCACACCTCTACCGAACCGCGTATTTAAATCCCCTATTATTATAAACTTGTTATCGTCATCATTATCTATTAACCTTTCTTGTATTGATGCAAATTCCCTATGAGAAAAATAAGGAGAGTCATTCGGCGGGATATAACATGCTCCAAATACTACTTTCGGCATAAATCGTAGCTGAAACCATACCTGGTCAGGTATGCTTGTGTCCACATTTACAACCTCTTGTGCTAGAATATTTTTCATTAATACAGTTGTCCCACCGCGGTGTGCATGGTCCCTGTCATAACTCATGTAAGAAATGTATCCGGGCAGACAAACAGGTAAAGACGTCTTTACCTCATTCAAAGCTACAATATCATATTGTAATAAGAATTTCTCAACATTTTTCCTTTCTAATTTGGTTTTACAACCGCCTATATTCCAGGATATAACATTTAAAGGTTGAGTAACATGCTGTGGTCGATTTAAAAACCCAACAATCCCCATTTATCAATAACAACCCCATCTTTATACACCTTGCGTTCCTTAGCATTAAATACAATGTTACATCCAACGTTTTCTGGACGTTCCTTTTCTCTCTTTTCTGCTTCATATAACCTCCTCCATTCCGCTCGCACACTTGGGTGCACATCTCTCTTGATGAATATTTTCTTGTAGACTTCGTCACGCTGCTTTAGCTCCTTTGCTCTCTCCAGTATTCCATCTCGAATCATTCTCGATTCTACAGTGACCAGGATTGGGCGACGCCTTCGGGATCCTTCGGTCGCGTTCCTTTGACCAAGCCGTCGAACGGATGAGATGTTGCCAGATGCACCTATTACTTCAAAACCTTCTTAACTTTAGCATCGTCCTCAATCAAATCATCAAGGGCTTCACCATCGTCGGGAACACCTAGCAAAACCACATTGCATTCTCTTTCCTTCTTGTCCAAGATTTCCAAAAAACGCTGCTGCTTGGCTATTATGTCAGCTTGCTTGTTTACCTGGTCTTGCAGTTCAATGATCCTCTTATTAAAAGCGCTCTCAGGGAAGTTACAGCACATTTCAGCTGAGCAATCTCCTGCATCACGTCATCCAATTTTTCAGTTACATAACGCAATGCGACATCATCAGGGTCTTGCTCCGCCATTATGCTGTCGATTAGCTCATCCTTATTTATAGTTTTCATCTGACTTCTTGAAAGTTTTCGAAGCTCACTTAATGACTTAGGCATTGTAGACAACGTAGACCAACAAACCACTCATCAATTTGCTGCTATAAAATCTCGTCTTAATACACCTCAAAAATAAAAGGGTGAAAAAATAATTACTTTTCCTTCCTACTTACTTAGTTATTCCTCTAAAACATTCATAGAAAACGAGCAAACAACTTCCGTTGTCATGGCAACCAAGGGAAAAAATTTTGATGGAGGGTCAGGCACTGATAGTATATTGCTAATAAAATCACAAAGCTGTTTTACTTATCCCTATGTACACCGTCACTAGATGCACTGACCACTCATACACTATGCCACAATCGGAAGATTAGTTTTTTACGATAAAAACACTCCAAAATATCGAATTATTAAGAGCTGCTTTGTTTACGTGCCTTCAGAATCAGTATTGCCAACACATCTGTTTGCTATTAATGAATATATTGGATCTTATATAATAACTTAAAAATTGAAGATTCTAAAAAAATCTTTCAAAGAAGGTTGGTAAACGCTGTTGCTTGAAATTTGGACAATGTTTAACGTAAGTGGTGTTCTCTTCATTCAAAGACTGGCTAATGTCGGTTATTCATCAGCTATCCACGGGTCAGACGAGAGTGACCAATTACATGACGGAATATTACTTTAATTTGGCATTCTTTTTAGAATGAAACATCACGATCAATTACTTCATTTGATCTGTTCGCATTAATTTTACCAGATACCGCGTTTTTTTTTTTAGATAACAAATCAGACAGAAATAAGCAAATTTGATTTATTCTTTGTAATTGCTGTCTGACGCTTTATCAGCATCCTCATTTTGTTGAAGCGTACATGTTCAAGGACCCAACAAATCTCAACTTCTATACCGGCTTCAAAAAGTTATTTTAATTAAAGAAAATGAAAGTATACTCTGAAGAACAAAAAGACTCTTAGGACAATAATTTCAACTGACTTCTAAACCGCTTCAGGAGTCACTGAAAATTACGAATTTCTGTCGTGACATCTCAACTCCGGACTACCTTTAGGGCAATTCTGCTGTGAAAGCATGACGCACCGAGCGGAAAATAAACCTGGCTCGTTTAATTATACGATATTTCGGCAAATCCTACACCAGAGGAAGTTTAGGATACATCCGTATAGGATGTTGATGAGATCCCTTAACGTCTTACAAGTTCTGCTGTGTGTTGCTGATGACGTTCAAGGTATAGCAATAGAGTATAATCCTACCATAAACATTACTAACACGGAATGCTTCAGCGTAAGCGTACATGTGTGAAAAAGTTATGTGGAGTGAGCGAAGCTTGTGATATTTTGGGTTGTAGCACCTGGCACTGGCACCCGGCTTTGTCTATTTGTTAACACTTGACATAATATAAAGGGTGTTTATACATACAGTACATACACACACACACATACATACACAGACATATATATATATATATATATATATATATATATATATATATATATATATATATATATATATATATATATATATATATATATATATCTGACTCACGTAGGATGAACCCAGGTCTCTCAGGTGGAATGCAAGGGCGTTGCCCACTGGGCCATACAAGTCTAAAGAAGTTGGAACCTGAGAGCAACTGCACCCAAGGAATTAGCCTACCTGGGCAAGCTAACTGCTTGCATGCACCAGAAGTTTTCCCCAACTTCCCGACTCAGCAATGACCCAATAGACAACATTTCATTCGAATTATCCCTTCACCAGAGGGATAATTCGGAATGAAATGTTGTCTATTGGGTCATTGCTGAGTCGGGAAGTTGTGAAAACTGCTGGTATGCAAGCAGTTAGCTTGCCCAGGTAATTCCTGGGTGCAGTTGCTCTCAGGTTCCAACTTCTTTAGACTTGTATGGCCCAGTGGGTAACGCCCTTGCTTTCCACCTGAGAGACCTGGGTTCGATCCTGACGTGAGTCAGAAATTTATTTCTGTTCCACACGTGATTGTGTGTTGATGATTTATATATATATATATATATATATATATATATATATATATATATATATATATATATATATATATATATATATATATATATATATATATAAAGGCAAATACCACGAAGAAAGAGTGAAACATGGAGTGGTTGTTGTGCCTTTCGACTACAATGGTCCTTTACTAGCAGTCTGCTAGTAAAGGACCATTGTAGTAGAAAGGCCTAGCAACTACTCGGTTTTTTCACTCTTTCCTTCATGGCACTTGCCTTTATTTATACATTCACCAAGTTCCATATAGTGAACTATATATGTGTATGCATATATGTAAATATATATACATATATATAGTGTATTTATACATATATACATATATATTATATACATGTGTGCATATATATATATATATATATATATATATATATATATATATATATATATATATATATATATATATATATATATATATAATTCACATCCTTCTCCAACCTATGATAAGGAATATATCATACCACGGAAATCATATTCTAAAAAAGTCGCATTGATCAAGTGTTACACATGATGAAGCAACAAACAACGAACTAAATGACAAAAACAATGTAATGACCAAAAAACCCAGTTGGAAAGGGGCTCCTTAGGATAGGAGGAGAATGGCAATTCCTCACTAACATATACCAATTTCATTGCCATTATTATTATTATTATTATTATTATTATTATTATTATTATTATTCCGATGATGTCCAGAGTTTTCATAAAATGATCATCTCATTATTATTATCTAACCTAGTCTCCTTATTTGTTTAATTAAACTGTCGCATATGACGCAACTTCACCAGTTCTAAATTCCTGCCTTAAGGTCAAACTAAAAGCAGGTGGCATCTGAAAGACAATCTCACAGGCATGAGATACTTTAAAGTAATTGAGGACTTCAATCTCCCAAGCTGGTTCCTCATAAAGGGATTGAAGATGGTTTTGGATGAGCCACTAATGAAGAAAGGAGAAGTTGGGGGAGGGGGGGTTAGTTGGTACTAACAGTGGCATGGAGGATATGACTGAGAGCAAACGGATGCACATTCATGAATATCAGTGAAAATCCATAACATGCCACCTAAGTTTCCACAGAATACAATGCTTCTGTGGCATAAAATAATTGAAAATAAAGCCAAGTGAGTATCATGTAGTAACAAAATACAATCATACGAGAAGACATTAGTTCTATCCATCAAACCAACAGATCTTGAAAGTTTATCAAAATCTACATTAAACTTCCGCGAGCCAACAACGACAAAACTGCCACAAAACTGAGCAACCGTTTTAACGAACCAACATTTCGAACTAGTCAAATCAAAACAAAGTCCACAGATGCATTTTTCCATCGGCCTAGGTCCCTGCGAGCATTCGATTTGGCAGAGAGAGAGAGAGAGAGAGAGAGAGAGAGAGAGAGAGAGAGAGAGAGAGAGAGAGAGAGAGAGATTGTTCTTAAAATTAACTTTAAGTTAAACATATATAAAACCAGATGAAATTCAAAACCCAGCCCATTATTTCTCTCAAAACCCAGCCTCTTATTTCTCTAACTAAACATTAAGGACTTTCAAAACATCTCATCACTCCAACGTCGCCATTCACGCAAGGGGGCACAGCCATTCAGATATTTTCAGAAACTCGTCGGAAAAGTGGCAACCGAATAATTAAGGATTTAAATGCGATGGCCACGCCACGCACTTGATAAGTATGTACGCCCCTGCCATATAAGGAGCACAGAGACCCCAAAAGATAGGACAGCCCTGGGACGGAGCACCCAGGCGCTACAGGGTCACGGGGGATGGAGAACCCCTGGTGAAGGAGGGGGTCTTAGATCTGAATGGAACTAAATTAGGTATGGAGGAAGGAATCGTCGTCTTCTTCATGGCGGAGCGAAGACTCGAAAGACTGCGTGGTCGAGTGGTTAGTCATTTCAGGGAGGGACACCTCCGGGCAGTCTTTTTTGGCCTGCCTCTGAGTACTGGTGTTGAATGCATTTTCATTATTAATCTTTCGCCTTTTTTTGCTATCACGAACATTTCTTTACCAAATTTTAACCGTCGAAACATCCAAAAATGTTCGATACCAGAATTGCCATTAAAGTATCAAATCGCTCTACTGACCGTCTCAGTTCCATTTATTAAGCATCTAACATCTCAAACCAAGTGTGCGTGTTTCTCTCTCTTTCTCTCTTCGGGTCGAGTACGTTTGTGTGCATGTTTTTCTCGTTTATTCGTATTAAGGAAAATATACTGAAATTTCGTTATATGCCATTTCAACCTCCAAAATTGCAGATTCTAACTGACATTCTAGCTGCCTTGGAGATTAGAATGATACAAAAATGTTATCATTTCCCCAGGTCATGTATACAGTATCATTTCCCATGGGCGTACTTTTGCGTCACATTACCAAATAAATGGCCTTGTTCAACAAACACACATTACCACCTCTATAACCTTCACCATTTTCAGAAGATAAAGATACACGGACAAATACGTTTATTCACCAAACGATGAATTAAAATGATACAAATACACTTCCGCTTGATAGCATTTTATTCACATTCGCTTACTTCAATAAGGCGACTTAGAATTCAAGACAATATTGATGAATTTTACTTATCATCATATCCACTCATGAGATGTCTGCTCAGATTAAAAATAAAAAAAACGAGAAGTAACCTTGGTATCTTGGAAAAAAAAAACGCAGGCATCCATTTCATTACTCCTCAAGGCAAAAATCACCTGACTAAAATACGTTGTGCTTCAGCAACTTTACCATGTTAGCTGGACCACCTCTCTCTCTCTCTCTCTCTCTCTCTCTCTCTCTCTCTCTCTCTCTCTCTCTCTCTCTCTCTCTCTCTCTCTCTCGAACAATTCTAGTCGTTGACTTTAGTCTCTGTCTGGTTCCCTCTTCCCTTATAAAGCCCGTTTTTATCTTCATAGCTTAAAAAAGCGACTTTCTCTCTCTCTCTCTCTCTCTCTTCTCTCTTACTGGAACTTCGAAGGGTTACACGCTCCTCGTACCAAAGCCTCATAGCAGCCGAAGCGGTTCAGTAATAGGACGTTAGAATTACTCGTACCTCTACGACACAATATACAAGAAAACGCAGTAGTTGTTGTGTCCGCGGAACTGAAGGTCGATGTTTTGCTTAGTTTCTTTATTTTTGCAACTTAATAATATACTAAAACTATAACTACAACCAATAAGGTATAATTATGAAAAATTTCGTAATAAAAAATATAATTTAAAAATCTATTAGACATGACGTTATAAACCTTGTAACCTTGTGTAACCTGAGTGACAACAACACACCAAGCAACAAGTATTAAACCTTAATGCCACAATGTTATGAAAGGAGAGCCAACAGCAAGGCAAGCAGAAAGGATCAACAACAAAACCAATAAAAGAACAAAAACAAACCTGAAAGACATGAACTGGTATCGGACAATACTTTTCAACCCTTGTCTTCCATCATCTTCATGAAAGAAAAATGGAGACACTCCCACACCACCTTCTGACAAGACAACAGCCACCACTCCCGTATGAGATCATATGACCGATCTTGAGCCATTAACCCACCCCAAAGAACCTTACGATAAAACAAAAACCCAGCAGTAATGAGATAAAAATGCCAGCAGCAAAATTAAAACAAAATAAGCAAGGGTACCAAGGCTCCTCTAATATTACAAACCTTCCTAATATAACATCTAACACTGCACCCACGACCATAACTTGCATCTCTGAAGAGGGAACGATGCAATTTACCTTTCCTGATACGGGATGCAATGTCTATCGGAAAAAATAGCATAACCATTTAATAACCACGCTGCTCAAACACTTCCCTGGGTACAAAACAATCCTTATACAATCCTCCTCTTCCCTCCCCCTCTCGCAAGCGCTCAAATCCTTCCCTCCATGTTTCCTTTAATGTACCTTCGTAAAGACCCAACCCATTTAAGGACCGGCAGATTACAACAATCCAGCACTCTTTTTTTCTTTCTTGTGATGAACTGCAGACGATTAACCTCTCTCTCTCTCTCTTAGGCGATGGATTTTGGCCATCTACGTGAGTCACTTTTTTTTCCCTTTTTAAGTCACTCTGGCATCGCAAGAAGGGCTTTAGGTTATTATGGTTCGCATAAGTTTTGACTAACTGTGGCCCCTAATGAAAAGGAGATTTCATAGGTATCCAGCATGAGAACACTAGCCACTGCCATCTCCACGAGCAGGGTTGCCCGTAACGACGCAAATTCCAGGACAGGGTTCGAAGAGGGTGACCAATCGATATACGAAGCCGGCACAAAACATTCGGATACACATTTCTTTAAAAAGACACACACACACACACACAATCGCAATTAACATTTTAAAATGAAAACTCTCCACTCCATCATTACCTTCTAAGAGAATCTAAGTTTCTAAACAAAACAAAAAAAAACCTGCAATAATTTTCACTTGTGGTGAATGGGGGCGATTAACCTCATCCAAACCTGCTGGAAAACAACAATGGATGACGTTCCTGCTTGATTAAGCTGCCTTTATGCTAACCGCGCTCTTCCTTTCCAGAGCAACCCGTGCAATGAAAGAAATAAACAGTATGGGGTCTACAGTACATGAAATGTGAGATTAACCAGCGTCAACAACGAAACAAGTTTATAAAGATCGAGTTAAATAAGAAGCAACAGCAGAGAACTGTTCAAAGTCTAGCAAAGCACACAAAACATGGACAGCAATTTCCTGTACCACTTTCAACTACATCGCGACCACCCATAATTCCCCAATAAAAATTCTGCATCTGTTATTTCCGCCACACTCCATGCAGTTATCTACTACCTTGAAATACACAATTACAAGAAAAATCTCCCTCACGATTCGCGATCATTTACTGGCAATATTTACCTGTATTCGCTTTACGTTACTACACTAAGCATTAACTTATAGAAACCTATGGCACCGCATAACCACAAAAATATGAATTTCCTTTCAAATTTCAAGACTACGTTACAAATTTGATTTTATAGCAAAAAATTAATTTTCTATAACACCAAACTCTCCTTTGGTGAATAACATTAAAACAACACCAATAAAACGGAACTCTGCAAAGAACAAAATGTTACCCCTAGACAAACCTCGTTCCGGATACTGCTCTCGTCGGCTCGAACAACCACAAAGCAAATGTCAAAATTTCCATTTAAATCTAAACAAGACAAGACGCAATCCATATGTGCTGAAGTAACAACAGTGCAAACAGCAATAAAATACGCTATTTACGAAGACCAGAATCTCGTGAGCCTAACGCTAAATCAGACATTTTACGTCAAAGCTACTTGACATAAGACTCAACAATACATATACAAATACAATGTACATGGATGACGCCCCACCACCATTCTCTCTCTCTCTCTCTCTCGTCAGAGCGACCACCACATCATCTGTTAAGAATGGACTCCAGGCGGACTCGCAAAGGGAACTTCTGCACAACAATGACAATCTCCCACAATCGCCTTTTATGGAAGCTGTTCTACTTCCCCGGGCCCCCCTCTTACCTTACTTTGATTCGCTTTCCCTTTCTTTGGCCATTTAATTTTTATTAGTTCTACTTTCATGAGACATCAAGTCGACCAATGGAAAGTATGAGTACTGTGAGTTATTGCTTTTGTTTTAAGTACCATTTTTAGTTTTCTGTACAAGAGGACTACTGAGATGGCTACTTGTCCGTCCGTCCGCACTTTTCTGTCCGCCCTCAGATCTTAATAACTACAGAGGTTGGAGGGCTGCAAATTGGTATGTTGACCATCCACCCTCCAATCACTATAACATAACAAATTGCAGCCCTCTAGCATAAACCTTGAAATGAAATTCCTTTGCATCTAAAATATACAATAAACGTTCAGTTGAAATCTAAATAAAAGTCAAATCTTTTCCAGAAAATATTTGATCCATCACTGTCAGCAAAATCCTCCTATTTCGCAATCCTCATTCCTCGCGACTATCAGGAACATGGACACACAATGGACATAAACTATCACATAACTCCGACAGTTTCCGAATCACGTAGGACGAAATTGCTTCTCTAAGAGTGAAGATTCGGTCATCTCTTCTTTCACGATGTCTCGAGAGGAGAAGAGGCATGCCTTGCCCGAGAGAGAGAGAGAGAGAGAGAGAGAGAGAGAGAGAGAGAGAGAGAGCGCATTATTATTGCATTTAGATTTCTGAGCTGTTGCGATGTACCATAAACGCCATGCCACCTCGCCAACCGCATTCCTCGCAAACCGAAGTCTATATGTGAAATACCTTTCATACAAACAAGCTAAGATACGCACACGGCCACACAAGACGGACAAAATATCTTAGGCACTGGTATTCTTGAACTGTCACGAGATTAACTATATTCCTGGGGTGAAAGTTGGAAATCCATGTTAACGAAGGGTTGAATAGGATTTTAAAGGAGAATCCTACAACAGCAACGATAATAAAAGTGCCAGCAGTGGGCATAATACCGTCACTGATTCTGTTTAGAAAGAGGTATGGAAACTGTCACAGCTACACACACACACACACACACACACACACACACACACACACACACACATATATATATATATATATATATATATATATATATATATATAATGTCAAAAGGAGCGATTGCTCAATATTACCATCTGAATAACAAAGAGAGCTCTTGGAGAAACAATAGGTGCTTAGGGTGATGGTAAACACACACGTTACAGTTTATTATATATATATATATATATATATATATATATATATATATATATATATATATATATATATATATATATATATACTGAATAACACACACACACACACACACACACACACACGTTATGGTTTATTATATATATATATATATATATATATATATATATATATATATATATATATATATATATATATATATATATATATATATATATATATATATAACGTGTGTGTTTACGATCATTCTAAGCTTACCTACTGTTCCCATGCTTCACATAAACGTTTCTCCAAGAGTTATCTTTTTTGTTATCTTTTTTTCTCCAACCGTTATCTTTTTTTCTTGTTCAGGTGTTATTATTAACCAATCGCTCGTTTTGACAAGTATTTTCCTCTTTCTTTTCACCAATGGAGATGGGTGAGAAGTAAAGAGGAATTTTATGAGCATCTTGACACCAGTGCCACTCCTTAAATACATGGCTTATCAACATCACCCTGCAGCGACGATATCATCTGAAAATGCAATAACACGAATACTAACTAGGATGCTCTGCATCATACGGAGCAGAGAAACAAATCCTGACGACAGGAAACTGCCAGGAAAGGTACCAAGGGAAGGTACAGGTAACTAAAGGGGCCATTGCACTTGCGTCGGTGGAAATGGAAACATTAAGTATAATTCTTCTCAATAGCTGGAAAAAGATAGCGATACATACATGAACAAAACGGTTTTAGTAAAGGCAGGAGCTGCGCAGATCAAACATTTTTGTTAAGAATGTTTGTGACGTAGTGTATGGAATCTTAAAATCCCCTTCTCAGTGCTTCTGTTGATTACGAGAAGGCGTATTCCAGCTTCCACAGAACATATGATATTAGGTCTTAGGCCATTATGGCATTCTCGATAAATATGTCAAGCTTACTGAAGTTGTCCATGAACGAAGTAGATACAAAGTTATTGTTGATAGGGTTTTGTCAGGCGAATTTGCAGTAAAAGTGGAGTGCTACGAGGGGATATAACTTCACCTTTGCCTTTTGCCCTCTTTGTAGATTTTATAATAAAAAAAGTGGTCGGGGATGGAAGAGAGGGTTTAGAAGGGAGTAACAAGAGAAAGTTGACAGACTTGGAATACGCATTTTTTTTTAATCAATAAAGACCACAGAACTCTCAATCTTGATTAACCGAATACAACATATATCCTAGAAGGGACTCAAAAAATAAGAAAAACAAGTGATGTCGACAGAGTATGCACCAAGCTAAGAAATAACAAAAGATAGAAAAACAATTGTTACAGCTGAATCTTTCAAGAATCTAGGAGAATGGCATCCAGTATGGGTTCTGCTGAGTTAGTCAAAGACTAAAAAAGGTATATCAAACAACGGCCAGGCTGAATAAGATTTGGAAATCAGACGGACTTTAATTACATACAAAAGTCTGTCTAGTTCGATCTACATTGCCATACAGACATGAATCATGGTATGACAATGATCGCATATTTAAACGATTTTGTCAATTTGACAATAATAATTCAAGACATGCATCTCACTTCATGGGTACCGGAGTTCATTTATGCTTAACAACAATAAGTACCGAAATACTACCCCCTACCCTCCTCAAAGATATTTCGGTAAACTTCCAGACATGCACAACCCATATTTCCCTTCTGAAAATTCACTGTACCCGGATTGTAAGTTGCCGCTCAACTTCTACCCATCTTGTGCCAAGCTCTGGAATTCTCTCCCTCATACTGCCCCAATTCCTGGAAAATTACCAGTTACGAAAATGGTCAATCACTTCCTCCGAAGCTGGATTCCACATTTCTTTCCACATTTGATGTCCGGTGTCCATTGGGCATGAACTAAAATAAGAGCATTAGAGAAGAATAGAATATAATACAGAATTTATGCCGAAGGCCAAGCACTGGAACCTATCATGTCATTCAGCACTGAAAGGGAAATTGATAGTAAGAAGGTTTTAAAGGTAAATAGGAGAAAACCTTGCAGTTCCACTAGGAAACAATTTTTAGAGATGGTGGAGAGTCAGGTGGAAGAAAAAGAATATGAACGGAGGTACAGTAATAGAAATGCGAGTTTGCAGCTAGGGGCCTAAGGGACGTTACAAAGTCCCTTACGTAATGCCTACAGTGCACCACATGAGGTGCAGTGACGGCAATAACCGCAACCCCCCCCCCCCACCAGGGAAAGAGCACTACAATTGCTGGTTTCATCATTTCGACTTCGTTAGAGCTATTCCAGGTCACATTATGAAGCTGTCATAAGCAATAACAGTTTTGCTTTGGGTTTAGGAGGCCTTTGAGGGTGGCCATTCTTTTTACCTGCCAAACTTTTATATGACATTTCTATTTCAAAATATCGTCAGCATACCAACAACCGTGTTGATACCTTGATACCAATACCTAGTGGGATACATCAGTATTACCAACAGACACAACAGATCCAGGAGAGGCCGTCTAGTACACAACCCCCTTCCCCAACCCCAACCCCCAACATCTACCACTCGCGTCTTCGCCAAAAACAAGCAGGAGGCCCGGAGGTCCTTTTAAGTCCAACAAAGGCCGCCCGCACACACCGCCCACACTAGTCCTCCAGAGCAGTAAAAGTCGGTCCTGGCTCTCCCCTGTTTGGGCGTCAAACAAGATAGTGATGGGTGGGAGGGGAGACAGATAGGGATGGAAGGGGGTAGAACTCCACCTCCAGAATTGCACCCTCCAGCAGGTCTGGCTAATGATCATGCAACAGCAATGGCCCATTCGACAAGGTCCTCTCCTACAAACCATCACTAAAAAAATGATCATTCTTGGCTTTTAACTCTTACATGTGTGGTAAGGGATTCTTTAACACTGCTAGAATATTTACACCTATCAGTCTCTCCGTTAATGCTGAGCAATATCGACAATTTCCGCAGTCTGCGTCACTGACGTTTACCTCTTAATAATTTGCAGAAAAGTAAACATAATTGGGGAATTTCGGTAAATTCCATTAAAGACTGTTAGATGTATCATAGCTATAACATAGAGAATGGTATAAAAAACAATGATGAGTGAACAAAAATCAATTACTTATGCATTTTATACATGAAGAAAAATATAAAATTAGGGTGACTGCTATTTTCAAAAAACTCCTTTTTAATTGAAGTAATATTTTTTTCAAACCATGGATAAAAACGCTCCCGATAACAGACCACTAACAATCTGCCAGCAATGCTCTTGCCACGTCTACGTTATGGCGTAATAAAGCCATTTTATTCAAGGGCACTGCAATTCTTACCAGTTTACACGCCAAGGCCCTTTTTTCAGGTTAACTTTAGCTAACAATTAAAAAGTAATAATATAAAAAAAATTCCTTTCGGTTAAATCATTTTAGATTCACTGATTAAAACAGAAATCAAGACTGAAATTTACATATATCCAAACAAGTTGTGCGCAGTAAAAGGGTATCTTGAATTATTATACTCATACCATATAAATATGGCATCTTGATAACCATTATCCATTCTTCTGTCCTCCATACAATTTTATCCCGCAATACTCCCAAAATGAGACGGCAGGGAAGCCCAACCCCTCGCCCTCCAACCTCATTTTTAAAAAATCTCACGGGACGTTTTATGCCCGACACTTATGCCATTACTCTCCACAAAGATATTCGGTGACTCAGGGATGGATACTTCAGTGCACCAGCTTGACCAGTTAATCCAGTCTATCTCTCTCGGCTACAAAGTATACTTTTCTTGGCGACTTAAAAGCACCATTTGGATATTTCTAAGCTGTTCGGTCAAATCGTTTTCAAACTTGCCCAATGTTTCTCGTGTGATAGATTTCTTACTTTTATCAAATGCATTTGATATAACAATGAGTGCTGCTTTTACATGTACCCCTTCGAGATGAGAAAGAAGCATCATTAAAATGAGAAGTCTTTACACTACCAACATTCGAACATTAGCCAAGTTATCAAAACCAAACTATTACAAAAGCTCAAAAAAAAAAATTTAAATATGAAAACAACTTCAAATGTGTAACATTCAGCTATATGATCTCAACATAATTTATTGAGTATTCTTTAGTTGGGACACCCTTTAATCATATTTATTCCAGATAGGAGATAAATATTACAAGATCTTATTTGGGAGTTATCATAACCGAAATCTCCATGTTCAACGCTTGATCACTTCTACAAGTATAAAGCTATGGTAAATTGGAACCGAAAATACAAATCAATGTTTACACGCAATAGCTGCAAACCTCTATAGCTTGATACACAAAAATTATGTACATATTATGACTTTAGTCTCATTCATTCTGACTATATTAACAATTACAGAGAGAGAGAGAGAGAGAGAGAGAGAGAGAGAGAGAGAGAGCCAAAGGCGTTGCCCGAAAAAAGTATAGGTTTAATGGGCGGCTGAGAGTGCGCGCGTGTGTACATCGAAGGGTCGACTGAAGGGAAACGTGGGCGTACGGGCGTGGTGGCAATGAAGTTCGGTTCTTTTTTGGAGGAGGAGAAGGAGGAGAACGCCCGTGGTCACTGAACGTATGAGTCAGAATCGCGAGGTAGTTTTGCCTGAGCTAAGAGAGATGAAAAACATACATGACAAGGGCACCCGGAAGGAATGATCAAGTATTATAGTACCAAGCTCGTTAAAAATCTAATCGACTGCAAAATCTAGCCCTTCCACCGTCCTCTCTCTCAATATCATTAGGGTACGAAATACTGTTACTCTTGAATTGGTTCAATAGCATTACTCCGCTTTCGAAGCATGTAAAAAACAAAAGTTAATCTCCCTTTTCAGTTAGTCTTCATAAATCTTTTACTAGATGTATCAGCCCTGTGCCCTATTCGACCAACACGTTTGCAATCAACTAACACAAGTTTTAATGTATAATAAAATCAGCATGTATTTACATGTCCAAAGTCACAAATATAAACACAAATTAAAATCAAGGTTTTACCTATTCCGCTAAAGCACCCTAATAAGAAAGACAAAAGTAGCTGAACAGAGTAAGGCACTTATTAATCATGAGGCTATAAAAAAGAAAAACTCAAAATGATAAGACGAACTTCTACCACTTATCTCTCTTAAAAGGATACGTCTTTTGCCCATGTCCAAAAGAAGAAGGGAAGCAATGAAATATATGGAGGAGGAGAGCGACTCATTTTCAACCCCTTAATGACACACCAGTCAGAAAATTCGTGGTTTAAGACGTAACACAAACACACGCTCACGCAGTTCAAACGCCTAAAAAATATCAATGCGAAAAACTACCGCCAGGACTGCCTAAGTCAAGTGCACCGCCCACCCAATGACAACAGGAAGAAGAAACGTTGCCATTGAAAGCCAGTCCGTGGCGATGAATTGCGGTTAGTCACTCTTTGTCATTAGCATAGTTAATGCTGCGAAGTAGGACTGTCTAATTGGGGTTACAGGTGCTACGGACTTTGTTGCGGTCCCCTTAACAAAACCCCACGCCTATGGAGGTACCTTAAGCGAGTAAGTCTGCGTACCTCCTTCGCGGGAGACCAGGCTACCGCAGTAACAGATGCACCAATGTGGTAAGGAAACTTGGAAGATGGCCTTTTTGGGTGCTAATTCCAAGGGAATGAGACATCGAACGACAGAACACAAGACAAAAAAGATTGGCAAGAGGTAAATCAAACACTCTATCAAATAGGTAATAACTTTTGCAAGTCAAGTCGATCATGCTGAATCAATTAAGGCCGAGTAAGCACATGCAACACGAGTCTACATCTGAAAGCTGAGTTCAACTGGCGCATGAAGTGATAGCCGGAGAAAGCCAGGATGTCAAGACGCCTAGTAGGCGACAATACGGCAAAGGAGCCAGGAGTGCCTGTTGCTTCTCAACCTTGTCTCACTACTAATTCTACGATCTAGGTTGCGCTACATTCAAAGGAAACATGTTCAAGGCCAATTCAACCGTTAGCAGACTTATGAAAGATTATACTTCCCATATATGAGAAAACTCTGCCAAGAGAAAAGAAAGTAAATAAATAATTTGGCATGGATGTATCCTTATCATTCATGAATAATATTAACCGAAATACTCATGACTTGTTGAAGTCACAAACACAGTTTGACTATTTACAAAAGTAGACTGCTTTGCAACATTTTTTTCTATCAAAATGATGAACATTAAAGTATTACCTCTAAGAAATGAGAAATAAAAATGTGTTCATTTAAATAATGATCGTAGTTAACACTGCGGGTGACATTCTGCTAGAAACAATCAAAGCCGACAAGGGTTTCACTCGTGATCTGAACAGATAAGCAAAAAGTTATCATTCCCTCGTCACACGGATCTTGAAAAAACTGTATTCGTAAAAAAAGAATTATCTTCTTTAATCCTTGACGGAACGAGACGGGCTTTTGATCTTTCTATTTATTTATTTATTTATTTATTTATTTAGAGAGAGAGAGAGAGAGAGAGAGAGAGAGAGAGAGAGAGAGATCCAATACATACTTGCACACACATGCGCAGATAGAGAACGTTAAAGGTCCATCCGTCGCCTTCAATCACTCCCACACGTCCATAAAAAGGAGACGAAAGTCCTCTCATTTGGCCTCAGTCAACAGAAGAGCTTTACAATTTAAGCGATTGACTGACCAAAATAATCTACGAAATACTGAACAACGAAGTCATCAGTGTCCTATGGGCGGAGGCTGTATGCTTAATTGCGTTTATCAACACTGAAAAACTGAGAAAGCCGAAAATCTGCAGGATATAAAATGAGTTTGCTGAAAATATCATAGTTCTGTAAGTAAAGCTAAAAAAATTCGTAGGTGCCCATACGAAATTTGCACAGCTTAAGCATAAAAACCGAATGCGTAACAAGCTACGAGAAGCTGCAAAATAAGTGAAACCACAGGTGCTTAATTTTTTTTTTATCGCTAGTTCTTGGAATGAACTTGTTTGAAGCAGAATTATATGAGAGAGAGAGAGAGAGAGAGAGAGAGAGAGAGAGAGAGAGAGAGAGAGAGAGAGAGAGATCAGTGGTACAGCAAGAAAGAGGTAAAGAACAATACGGAAGTGTAGCTTAAAACAAAAGACTATACAGAAGACCATAAAAACAGATGACTGGAAGGATAGACGACTTGAAACGTGTTGGAAGAAAGGAAACGGGAAGGACGGATAGACCTCGACATTATTAAGAGCATATTAGAGGACATATTAAGAACAGAGAATGGCAATTTTTGGCAATATAGTGTGTTTGTTTCTGTCTCTCTCGTCACGGTGCCAAGGAGTCCTAGCTGATATGAAAAATGCTTTATCGCGCAAAAGGAGAAGAGAATGAGGAGAAAGATGTTAGACCCACGCGAAGCAGATGACAAACGGCTGACACCTCAAGTATTCACTTCTTTACTGAAGGTTGTTTGGTGTATACAAATTTTAAAAGCACTCATAGAGCATGAAATGCTAATTTCGGGTGAGAGAGAGAGAGAGAGAGAGAGAGAGAGAGAGAGAGAGAGAGAGAGAGAGAGAGAGAGAGAGAGAGAGAGAGAGAGAGACTCCAAACGTATCCAATGAATTTCTACAAACTTATAATTGTTTTTCTTTCAAAATATTCATTTTACCAAATCTACGATGTTTGATTGGTAAATTAAGAACCACACTATGTTTTCAACCAACCCAAATGACAAACTCTGGCTAACTTTAGCAGAAAACCTTGATATTTAGTGGGGCATGTAAAACTCAAATCAACTAAGTTATGCCCGAGAGTACAAAAATAATACGAGGTCGGTCGATACCATTTAAACTGGGAAAGAAACTGATGTATGCTGTTAAAACAAAGGTGAATTACTTGAAACCTTCAAATTTTGAGGACAAAAATAAAAAGAGCTTGACAACACGACTAAATCATCGGTCACATATTAAATTCATATATGGCAAAAATGTCCGTTTCAATTATACTATTACCCCCGACACAATTTTAGTTTTTCACGATCCTAAAAATATTAGTTGTTCTCTACCCAAAATATTAGCTGTTCTCTACCCTAAAATATTAATTATCCTCTACCCTAAAAATACTCCTATACCCCAACCTAGTCGAGGTTGCTGATGCTTCGTTATTCGCACTCATGACTTCTATAGTCACACCAGCTTTCGTCATCATGGCGGATAAGCCCAAATGAGATGCTACTGATCACTTCAGGGGCACCAATGTTGTTTTCAATTACCGACAAAAATAAACGAAACCACAACTGATAGGTAACTGAGATGGTTCCTCTCTCCGAGAGGAGACAAATCACAAAGCTACAAACGAATCATGAAGTTAATACTTGGAATAATAATTGGCTGTGACTTAATAACTCTACATATATACGATTTATCTACATCTTGCGCTTCCTAATTTCTTTCACCTTCGATAAATCTTACCGATCAAAATGTTCTGTTAAATAACTATGAACCATATAAAAAAATGACCAAGGACATCATTATAGTAAACTGGTCAATAAAGTGCATCACGCGGTACGAATATAAGTGTAAACTTTTCTGAAAATATAAAAAAGTGATACGTTTCCTAATTTCGAATCTTAAATGGTAAATTTGTAAGTGCGATTAAACAGAAAGCCTATGATATTATAGACTATACAGTACCAGTTAATCAAGCGTAATCCCATTAAAAGGCGAAGCTAATCAGAGTTTCAATAAGTGCTCTGCCATCTCTAAATCTAAGACCCTGTAAATATCGCGCGAACTCGGGAGAACAACAACTCAGAACGAAAATTTGATTTTCGAAGAAAGCAATCTGGACCTTCTCTGTCTTCTTGAATGGAACAGGTAACGCAGTATTCATCCAAAGACACTGCAAAAATATTAACAAAATTTCTGGCAAGCAAGCAGGTCTCAAATTTAACCCCTTCCTATCATCAAAACAGAATAGTACGGAATCATGTGTGAAGAAAGCAGATATCGGAGAGAGAGAATGTATGATTTGAAAGTCTAATTGTAATACTAATTCAGCGCATTTCAATTTGCTTCTTAAATAATGTGCGCACATAAAACAAATCACAAATAAGAAAATGAAAATAACACCAACAAAGGCATTACAATATCACGTCACAGTAGAGAGAGAAAATGACAGAGACTGTAAAAATGACACACACAGCTAAGAACAAACGCAAATAAGGAAATAAACAGAGAGAGAGAGAGAGAGAGAGAGAGAGAGAGAGAGAGAGAGAGAGAGAGAGAGAGAGAGAGAGAGAGACTTAAAAAATGCAACCCTGAGCAAAATAAATAGGCTGTTGCGTGTGTGGGCAGATAGAGACCTCCCCCCCAAATCTCTCTCTCTCTCTCTCTCTCTCTCTCTCTCTCTCTCTCTTTGGTCGAAATTGCCTATCGTTTCTCATTCTCTTTACATTTGCTAAGTAAGGAAGAGGATATTTGAAAAGTTATTTCGCAACCGTATGCATTTCCAATCGAACTTTTTATTATCACTTAACAGATTTCTCTACAAACATTAAATATGAAACGTTTTACAGTAAAGAGATTATTTATTCTTTCAACAAACACGCACATATATAGGCCTATTAATTGGAGAGACGCGTACGTAACCTTTCAGATAAATAAAAAAAACTTTATAAAGCATACAATTCGACCAAACTGAAAATAATATCATGCTAGGTATAGCTTCATATGAGAGAGAGAGAGAGAGAGAGAGAGAGAGAGAGAGAGAGAGAGAGAGAGAGAGAGAGAGAGAGAGAGGGGGATTACCTCGTCAAAAATTTATGGAATAAATTTGTTGGAGAAATGGATACTCTCGAAGATACCTACTACAGTAAAGCATTATGGAATTTTGGGGAAACACCCATACAATCCCTCCTCCCACGGTTCAGAGAGAGAGAGAGAGAGAGAGAGAGAGAGAGAGAGAGAGAGAGAGAGAGAGAGAGAGAGAGAGAGAGAGAGAGAGAGAGAGAGGGGGGGAGGGGAGGTAAATGAATGCGTTTCCACTGCTACAGCCTCGTAACACCAGACTAGGAGTGAAAGGGATATGAGGGCTATAACGTGGGCCGAGTAACATACGAGCTTAAATACGCTGTGACCACTTCAACTACTTGAAAATTTACCCTTGACACGTATTGCCAGGCTTACCTTGCGTGTATGTGCGCGCGCACAGTATACGTGCAGCGTGTTTATATATATATATATATACGCACATCTATGAAAATCGGTAACTTATTTTCTATATCCACAAATATGCATATCCCTTCTGTTGAGTTTTTTATGTCACACTGATTTATCATTTTTATGATTTTCAACTATATTTTTATATTTTCCCCGAGACTGCTTTTCTTCACACCAACATTATATCCAATAGAAACTTGGTCATTATATTTTGAAAAATTTACAAAATCTCAAAAATGGTTTTCTTTTATTCTAAACAGTGTACGTATTAATGTATGTACTAATTATTAACAAGTATAAAACATTGATCCTTCAATCCTATCTTTTAACCCTAACACACCGGATCAACAAAAGGGCCATATTGGCTGGCTCCACCTTACAAAAAATAGATACCGGTTATTCTACACGAAACTGAACAGCAACGCCCTCAAAGCTCACGCCCACATGAGTCTACTGCCCACGCGTGCACAGGAGCACCAGCGAGTTTGGAGGGTCACCTGCAACACGAACACTTTCAAGTTACTTGCACGAGTAATGGTGGCAGACGGGTCTCCCCAGGAACAATACAATTTACATCATACACACCTCTTCTTTAACACGGACAGAACCACCTAGCAATTTAATTGGCCTTTTCTTCAACTTCTTACTGTAATAACAAGAGGGGAAGCAGGCGCAACCTCACCTGAGGAAAGGAACAAAGGGTTCCCCCTTTCATCAGAAAACAAAAAGTACACAAACTCATAATAAACACGTCACCAATCTTCTTTCATTTCATATAATCCATCAGGATGTCACAATTACTTTAATTTTACTGCCATTTTAATTTTAACAATGACAATTCAACAGGCATGCTGACGACGTTACACCTACATGATATAAATACCATACGGCATATGACATTGATTCAAACCCCCATTACTTCATGATGCAATAACTATTCTGCAACATGTTTGAAGAGTAGTCCTCTTCCTGGTTGTATATAACAACATCTCACACAATATGAAGTATAGGAAAGTACTAAAATGCATCTTCACAGCAAAAGATATGAGAACCCAACATGGATAAAAAAAAAACTATACCTATAATTTTAGCAAGTGGATATATATATATATATATATATATATATATATATATATATACACACATACACACACACATACTGACACTCATACACTGGCCACAAATTCATAGTCGTGGGCGTTCAAGGAAAGTCGCTAGACAATTTGAAGTTTATTAATAAGGTCAAGGTGTCACAATTGCATCGGTGCATTTTAAGGCCTGAAAGTTGTATGTAGTGACTTGACTATCGAATAACTGCACATAATAGCACTCCTCGAATCACTAATTAAAACCATTACCAACACATTTGAAGTAATTAAACACCATGACACTTTAAAGAATGACTTACTCTTTTTGTGTTTGCCATATAAATCGAAAATCTTGAGTCTATTTGTTTTTCATATTTTCGAATTATTCCTAATATTTGATGGTCATGGGTTGGACAATCTTATTCAGGCTCTGTAACCAACGCCTCTATGGGCGTCTAAACGTACTCTCAGCCCTCTTTCGGTACATCCAACGTGGATTGTGAGTGTATGTGTAAGAGAGAGAGAGAGAGAGAGAGAGAGAGAGAGAGAGAGAGAGAGAGAGAGAGAGAGAAATGCATTTATGCACAAACATCAACTGGTACTCCTTCTCACCACAAATACCAAATTTGTAAGCTCTGGCAAAAACAAAGCAGCATGAGCCCAACCTATCACACCACTTGCTCTTGGGAATGCTCGACGACTTGCTTTCCCCATACTGAGTGTCATTCCCCACCCCCCCTCAGTTATCCATATTTCCAATAACATTCCATTATTGAATTGCCCGTCCCGTCAGCCTACGTAAAAAAAAACAATGGAGGCCGGATATGACTTGGCAAATATTGTGAAAATATGAAGGCCGAATACCGAACAATTCGACAAAACGCCCACGCACTTACTAATAAAATTATCTATTACTGCACTACGTTGTATACAAATAAAAAAATCAAGTACATAAAACCAGCCTGAAAAATGCATTAATTATTAATGAAATTAACAAAATCATGTTTAAAGAAAATACTGAAATCTTATACCAAATACCTAGGCCAAACTTCACGACATAAAACAGGTGTTTTGAACCATAACTTGAATGACAGCGAGCAACGTCCGTTACGTGAAAAAAGAGAACTTACATAAACATACATTCACGACGAGATAAAACTAGGGAGTCATCACTGGCCCTTAAAGTGGAAGCCAACGCGATAAAGTCTTCTGGTGTTTTTACAAGCATTTTTATTCAGGTGAGAACGAACTATAAACAAACTGTTTCAAGTGAAACATTACTAACATATATCTATTGCAATTATTCTTGACGGGCACAGTTTTAAAATATAGGGCGCAAAGTATATACATTCTTACTAAGAAAAATAATAACGTATATAACTGAACAGGGTCTGTATGAATAAAACCAATTTATACATATATATCTGAAGTCTCTGACTGACTAGCTACACGAAATAATATTACAGAAAAGGTTCAAGTATTCTCCATTTACACGAGCCGCACAAAAGACAGCCCTAATTATTGTCTATGACGATAAAAGCCTCGAAGTAGAAACATTCGAAACCTCAAATTCTGCGGAGAGAGAGAGAGAGAGAGAGAGAGAGAGAGAGAGAGAGAGAGAGAGAGAGAGAGAGAGAGAGAGAGAGAGAGACTAAATACACCAGGATTGAAAGAAAGCTCCGTAGATAATCGCCTGGTGAACCCCGATAATGTCTCCGTCCCTTTCCGACGGATATCAAGACAATAATCGTTTTCGATTTTCCTGCAACCAAACACTCGTCAGACTAGAGGTAGTTTTACATGACGTTCTTCACTCTCAAACAGCAACCAAATATCTATATTTATGACACAAGAGCCTACGTTGAATTTATGTGAAAACGTTACATGACCAACACTTTAAAGTGATCCCAGGCAGATGCAGGCGCACGTATGGCCCCAAAACAATGAACGAAACGGTAGAGATGGATGTCAAGTGCTAGACGGCTACAGACACCGCTTCAACCTCAATACACTCGGGAGAAAACAACTGAAGTGACACCCACACACAAGGGTTTCTTGTTAAAATTGGTAAGACCTGGATGTTTTCTAGTCCACAATGAATAAGTACTAAATCCAGGATTTCTATTAAAATCAAACGACACAGACAAATAAATACATGCACAAACACACACATAATAAAATGCGAGAGTGAGAGACTTGGCATTATCATCATAACAGAAAAAAAACGATAGGGAAATTTGAAGAAAAAGCAAAATCCGACCGAACTGCAAACATTACTTGAGCGATAATTGGATAAATGACTATTGATAGAGTGGAAGGAAGGGCGAAGTGGTTACGGGGGAAAGATCCTTATGCCTTGGGGGGAGGGGCATAGGGGTATGTGGGTAGCCAATAGTTACTGTGGGTTGCCCTATAGCCAGTTTCTGATGCTCCGTACCCACCTACACGACACTGAGAGACTAGAGGCCTGAGATTCCCTCCTCTCCCTGAATCATCTACACCCTTCCCCAAGGGTCTGTCTATACAACACAAGCAGCTTCCTCAGTGCCGTCGACTTGAATCATAACCGGCTTTCCCCAGTGTTGCTTATTAAGATGATAATCGTTTTAACAATAATTAGATCGCGCATTGAGTTCATCCATCATACGACAATTACAATGACGAAGGCAATGAACGTCTCTGAACAATAATGTTCGTAACAATGGCAGCAAGTATCAAAGCCGTCATTCCAAACAACCAGCTTCCTTCAAAGAGCAGGAACCAACGCGACCTCAACAAAAACGTGAGGTTCAAAAAATACAAACATTAACGAAACAGCACCGACGAACGCATGCGCGCGCGCACACACACGCACACACACACCTCGTTACGCATTGCGCAGCAGAAACAATCGACCAAAACGGAACACAACGAAAGGCCAAGACGTTTAAATTCACGGCTCCACCAAGGCTGTGGCATTGCGTGAGGCGTGTTGCGTGACGTGGAGACCTTGCAGAAATATGGGTTGGCACACCGAACAGGAAAATTAATGATGATAAAGGTGGGAATAATAATGATGCATATTATACAATGTAAGAATTATTGATAAATCTTATACAGCAAATAGAATGGATGATAAAACTCATTATTTTACAATAAAAAGAATGTTAACCTTTTTATACTGTTCAACCTCAATCCATCACAAAAATAAATACGCATCTACATAGACCCACCGCTTCCCTATAAACACACGGCATGCTACACCATAAAAGCAATTTAAGCTTCGGAAACATTTACAACCACAAACACATCATTGGGAACCCATTCGAAAACTCGAGTAGTCATTACGAACCACTGCCAACACTTTAGAAAGCTCTGGCAGAGAGAGAGAGAGAGAGAGAGAGAGAGAGAGAGAGAGAGAGAGAGAGAGAGAGAGTGTCGCAGTGCTATGCCATTTTTCGCTAATGGCGAAAAATCCGAGAGCACGCGGTGTTCGCGCAACTGAAACAGATGAAAGTTCAAAATAACGCCATCTTGGGGAACGTGCAGCAAGGCAAGCCCCTCTCCCAGCTGCTTTCTTTCTACATTTGACGACGTTGTGGTCCATAAACATCTCGCTTTCACGCCCCTATGCATGCGAGGTGATAAGGGGTGAATGAGGAGGAGGAGGAATAAGGAAATATAGATAAAATGAGTTGGATAAAAGAGGAAAACCAAGGCTGGCAAAATGTGGAGGCGTTTCAGCCAACCCTACGTACAGATGTAGTTCGAGATACGGTGAAGGGAGGACAGAGCTGAAAAAGTTAGGTACTAGTGAAAAAGTTTAATAAATAACGACAAGATATATAGAGAGCAGGGCCCATTAACATTTGCGCGCGGGAGAGACTAAACTTTTCCCAAGAGAAGTTTGGAATTAAAATATCAGTCACCTCTTGCCTCAATGTGTGATCGCATTAATTTCCAAACATGCCTGTGATTACATTACTTACATAAATGACTGACAGATAATCAATTCTAGCTACATGACTTGAAGCACAAAGCTAAACAATCTCTAACGTCATTCGATTGATGGTACTATTAGGCTTCTGAATACCGTCTCCGCCATTTACACAAAATCCACCTTCTGACAACGTTTATTCATATAATTTCGTATTTCTGTTATGTGCCTCCAAAGTTCATTTTATGAATTTTACTAGTATATCTGACAATTACTGCACACTGCACACATAAAAAGTCCATGCAAAGGCAAAATGCAACTCAAAAGTAGATAATAAAGAAGAGAATAATTATTAGAGATATATGAAAGCGTGGAAATAAAAATGTAACTTGAAGCTGCACCGAGGCTTTATTTATTCGTTAGTAATTAATCCCTTACAGCTAATCACTAAAAATGTCCTATGATATCTTCTATTACAAGCTTAGAGATATTTGTAACTTACACAAACAGCAAGACAGCAAAACCAAAGGATACAAACTAATCAGAAATCGCAAAAAACTTGAATAAAAATGAATGTCAAACAGATAACACGTTAAAATCTGAATGACATATGATACTAAATAATAACCCCCATTTTTCTTCCAGGTTTAACATGCAAGCAGCCACACTAAGTATGGTTCATCTTCACATCATCATCAGCAGTGCTTGACGGATGAGACAAGGATAATGACATGCAGCGGAAGTCGTCAAAAAACTCTGGAGCGAACAAGACGACTTAAAGTTGTCCTCAGTGACTTGCTGAAAGATTAACCTGACACAGTGACTTACTAACTCGGTGACTGAACTGACGAATACAAAAACGCTCTGTTTCATAATATATATATATATATATATATATATATATATAACCATCTCACAAACACATATATATTATATATATATATATACATATATATATACACACACACACACACACACACACACAGTATGTGTGTGTGTGTGTGGCTCCAAAAACAAAAGAAAACTGCCACTCACACTTGTAATCTCTCCCTCCTCCTGAGTACAGATTTTTGTAAACTTGCGACTTTAGTCGTGTGAACCAGTGTCGAAACTCTTTATTACATATCTTTTTTTACTTCGTTGTCTACTAAACAAATACCTTCACGGAAAAGCTCATACACAATCGTTCGAAACAACGATATACTGTAGTTGCAGCCACTTAAATATAAAGCTAAATGCTCCTATAAATCTTACAATCCATCTTTATGACACAAAGACAAGATAAAGAAATTCACGTGAGAGGGGACACCCGGATGACATTGCTTTAAGCAACTAGTAAAGATAAACAGCCGCCATCAATTGTGTTTTACAGTCTGTCACTCCAACTAGCACCAGGCAATTTTACATTCCTGGCCTCCCTCTAGCTTCAGGAAACAATGATTACAAAACACCTTGGTCATTCTGGGGGTAAAATATAAATGACGCACATTCCTATAGCAAGGATAAGTGTGTTATTGTACAACACTGAACACCAAAGACGAAAACGCCAGATATGTTAATGAAAATTCCTTGCGACATGAACAAGCTCTATAGCTAAATGTATATTTCCATACTACTTCTTATACAACATACACAATCGATTAAACAGTATATACTGTTTGCAAGTGGAAATACTGAACTTTTTCTAGCTTGGAGTCGAAATCAAATCATACCATTTAGTGAAAAGCAAGAAATTTAGAAGTCGCTGGCCTCTTACGAAGCGACAATACGCATTCGTAGCGAAATCAAATTTCTCTCTCTCTCTCTCTCTCTCAAACATGCCCACTCATGTAATGCATACACTACCATTCGTCAAGGTAACGTCTGACTAATGAAAGTTGTCATTTGGTAGAAAAAAAGAAAAAAAAGAAAGGGGGCCAAGAAAACTTTAGACTACGATACGAATCATTTATATAAATGGTGACAGAACGTTCCTTCCGAGTTCAGTACGAGACTTGTATAAACCTTCGACAAATGTAATACCTCATTAAATGAAGATGATATTCACCTTTATTATATCAGTGAAACCTAATCTGTTGAATTACCCCATTGAATTCTAATCAAAATAATCAACTTGCTTTGATCTCTTTTAAAACAGACAAACAAAACGAAAGAAACATTAAAGATTTATCAAGTTTCATAGAATGGAGCGCAATTAACTCGCACGGACCGCTTACTGAACTTCAGGACCACACCTGACGTCCACTTCTTCCAAATTTGAAGAGCACAAAATAGCCGAATATTTTAACCGTTCTAAGAGTGGAAGTACGCCAGAAATCGCTCCAAGATGTATCTAAAGGGAAAATTCCCATCAAGGTTCCCAACCTTCACATGAAGCAACGGAGAGGAAGGGTAATTCCTCCATCTTCACAACGGTAACTGAATTTCACACACCATTTACTCTCTTCAATTATTTAAAATACTTACGAAACATGTATAAATTCAGCAGATCCACACTGCCTTTGAAAAATCTCATGAAATATACATGTATGAATAAAAATTCTAATATCATCATAAAAAGTGCCCTTATCATTTAGGTGCCTCTTGAAATCATGTTAAAGTTCAGTACATGCATCACTGACAAATTGGCGAAAAACTCCGCATTGGGCTGCGGCACGTTTGCGAACAGCCAGGATCCACCTACACAAAGGTACAAAAAACCGCATCGGTGTTATGCAAGGCAGCCAGGTATGGTCATCATATCCTGAAGTCACTGTCGATTTATGTCGGGGGCAAAATCTGCTGAAACCACAGACTCAAGCAATCTTTAACAGAATTGTTACAGGAAAAAGAAAGAACAACGTCATGCAAGGTAGTTCCGTCTGTCACTCCAATAAACACAGTCGCATCAAACCATATCAAGAGCATATAACGGCAACTCAGCACCTGCGACTTTCCGGAGACTAAACTGGAAAAATGAGAGATTCGCAAAGCAACAAAGCTCATCACGGCAGAATTGAAATAGAAAGGTTTCTTCTATACACACACACACACACACACACACACACACACACAACACACACACATACATACAATACGTACATACATATATATATATATATATATATATATATATATATATATATATATATATATATATATATATGTGTGTGTGTGTGTGTATGTGTGTGTGTGTGTGTGTGTGTGTGTGTGTGTGTGTGTGTGTGTAACTGAATCACGAAAATATGGAACATGATGAATATATAAATAAAGATAAAATCCACGAAGGAAACGGAAACACTGGAGTGCTGAGAAGCCTTTCGACACTAGTCCTTTACTTAGCAGACTGAAGAAATATAAAAGTATGTTTACAAAGAAAGCTCATTTTTCATTTAAGTGAAAACTCTCACAGGATAAATTGGACTGAAAGTTCAGTGATTGGCAGATCGAAAGATTTCTCTTCAAGAAATCTATTGGAGTCCACTATTATCCAGCTTACTTCCATTTGTAATTTTAATCTTAGCCCTGGCATGTATTATTTGGACCCCTGTATTAGACAAATGTTCAAGAATGACCTAAAAGATAAAATCACTGACTTAATTACAAGGTAGCTACTTGATATATATTTTCTATATATCCGTATGTTTAATATAATTTTTTTATTTGCAAAAATGTTCATCTTGCAAAAAGTTATTATTGTTTACAAAAAAAAAGAGAGAATTATTGTGTTGTACTAAAAATTTTTAGGTGGTCAGTCACGAACCTGTATAATCTTTTAATTGTCCTGTCCCTGCTCTTGAACGGTTGATCCTAATCCTTTGTAAAAACCTCTTAAATATTTAATCCTGTTTTGGCAGTTCTACTAATTCTTCAATTGTGTTGGATTCCAGGTACATATGTTTCCTTTATAATCCTTATCTGTCATTTATATGAGTTTTCTTTGTAAACATACTTTTATATTTCTTCAGTCTGCTAAGTAAAGGACAAGTGTCGAAAGGCCTCGCAGCACTCCAGTGTTTCCGTTTCTTTCGTGGATTTTATCTTTATATGGGTATAAAAGCACGTTAAAACGAAGAAGAAGATATAAGTATATATATATATATATATATATATATATATATATATATATATATATATATATATATATATATATATATATATAAAATTACACATACATAGACTGAGCAGTAACCGGAATAAACAATCTAATGACACTGTTGCATCACACTCTTTTATTGTTCTTAATGGCAAATTTACTTCCTTGAGAAGGCAATTAGCTGAACTGAACATAAACACACACACACAAAAGGTGAAAGCCAAGAACATTCCAATATTCATGTCATCTTCCAGACTAAAATTTTTCTGGAAATATCATGAAACACTGACCAAACCGAGTTAACTGGAAATCACCATATCTTGACCCCGTTTATATCCAATAATTCATCTACAAGATTAAAGTTTTATAACCAAAGAGTGAACTGTTGTTTACATTTATATATATATATATATATATATATATATATATATATATATATATATATATATATATATATATATATATATATATATATATATATATATATATAATGTTTCTACAATATCCACACAACATACTGATGTTTGATCGTCTATTAAACAACTGTTTATTAACGAACACTTTTCATCTAACAGAAGTTCTAATACAAAGAGAAATGAGACTACCAACCCGATAGTTTATCTACCCAAGGCTTAGCCTTTCAGTAAGTCACAGACCCCAGTTAGAAAGACAAAAACTTCCCAAATCGTTACAACACAACACAAAGAGGAAAATAAACGCAATTCGATCATTGTCAATTTCATACAATAACGAAGGATGTGAGTGGATGTGAGTGAGTTTTCTAAGTGCTGATAACTGTTTGAGCGTACGCGAGGTTTCTCTCGACCAACCATTCGTTACCTTCCCCTACAAAATAACTAATAAAATAAGCCAAAACACTATAAAATGAACTTAACACTTATAAAACATGTGAATATAAATCCCTCAGTTCCATGGTCTCATTTCCTTGGCTTTCAACAAACAATTCGAAACCGACACGATATGCGTGTCTTATGGACGGAATCGGAACAATGAGTGTTGTTCCTGTCATCCGTAACATTGCAGTACTTCGATGGGCCGGTCCGCAAAACGCCCAACCACAGCCATTTGATTTACGCTTAAATGCTTGTTTGCCAGCCATTGGGAAAGGCACTACAACTGTTGCAGTTTTCACTTCACATCAACTGTACGAGACTATTTGTGTGCATTTTCGGTGGTCACAGATGTTATGCCAGTTAAGATCGTTAATTTACACCAAATAGAACATATATAAAAGTCCAATAAGTTGTTCATACAGGACTATCTTCAACCTCAAACACACGAAAATTCCTCATAAGTGGAAAAAGTTCAATAACCATTGCCATACGAGTCTGGTGTTTTAAGGGAAAGTGTATCTAATGGAACCATAAAGTCTGCCTATCTACCATCAATTCTGCTAGTTCATTGTAATCAAGACTTCGACACTTTCATCTCTTTTGCTTTAAGAGAACCATGAAGCCTGGATTCAAGAGACAAATAATGACTTCACCTACGAACATAACGATTATGCATGTGATTTTCATGACTCGGAAAGCAGACATGCACAATGAATTGCACAAATCCCACGAAAAAAAAAAAGAATTCTGATCCATCTCCGATAAAATATCCAAAGGTTAGCAGAGAACTTCCTTATATATTAAGCAATTACCGAATCAAGTAACACAACGTGACAAATCCTCGACACAAACCATGACAAAATCCTTGACACATACCAAAGATAAAACACACACACACACACACAAACACATTTTAAAGGCGATGATCGAGCGTCTTGCTTCTCCAAAGCGCCGCCCACAAGAATAGATTCGACGCCTGTTATCACCTGCACAAGACAGCCTGTGTCATCAATTACCCGAAGGCGAAGAACACAATGCCTCTACCTTGGGTATCAGCCGACCACTGAAGAAGAGGAAGGAAGCTGAAGACGGAGCAAACGAATACTGCTCATACTGGATAGTGTACTGTATGTACTGGACACGCATTCAACGACCAACTCGTTTCTATTGTTGGTTATCGTGGATCGACTGGAAGTAGAAAACACAATGGATTTACCTATGAAACATTTAATTTCGTTTTTCCATTGCCAAGATTATGTGGATGGGGTTGCTGGTATTTCTTAAAAGCCAAGCTACGTAATGTTTTTTTTTTTCGTGGGAGTACTGAGGGTATAATTAGAATAATTCTGGGAATTAAATACTTCTACAAAGTTTATTATCTGCTGCTGATGAAAACAGTTATACTAATCTACACTGTTTGCATCAGTAATAACGGCAAAAAAATAAAAAATTAAGTCTCCGCTGCAAACAACAGTGGCTGGAAAACAAAACCACCATACCATCACGGTCACCAGCGTGTACACCAGTGACTGCATGGAGAAAAAAACATTCCTGCTGCAGACACAATGCAGACCCAAGTTAAGGACACGCTTATTAACAAAACTTTACATATTTTAAAAATTCTTACTACAAAAACGGGAGCATGCAACTTACTCGTAAGATTGTTCGCGCTATTGCGACCAAGCATATCATTGTTGACACGAGTGAAGGGTGCACAGTTTTCCACTTTCCCTGGCGTCTGAGTGCTTTGAGAGAGTGCCGACAACTAAAGAAAAGTGACCACTAATTCAACTTAATTTTGTTCAATTACATTTTCTCCTGGACAGCAACACATGGGGCAACTGAAAAGTAATCAACTAAGCATACTAACCACTTTTTTCACTTCATTGCATTTAAAAAAGTGAGTTACGGAAATCGTTCAAAATACATAAACCAATTTTAGAGATCACCATCGTACAATATAAAATATATGTTTCCTTTGTGAATCAATTGTAATACAAGACAATACCGACGACTTATTTCCATGCTTCACATGTACCGAGCACAATCATACCTTCAATGAAAAATCTGGTATTTGGAAAAAAATATGTCATTTACTTATGAATACTACTGAATTACAGACAAGTAATAGCTGGTTAATTTGAGAGAGAGAGAGAGAGAGAGAGAGAGAGAGAGAGAGAGAGAGAGAGAGAGAGAGAGAGAGAAATAAACCACCACCGAAATTCACGAATTTTTTTTTTAAATAATACACTAACGCAGCAAGGAACAATAATGGTAACAACTAGATTAAGATGATTAGCAAAGCAGACAAAACACACACAACCAGTTTCTTCTCTTCGACATGGCACACTTTATTTTGATATCTGGAATATATAAGTACTTTCTCTTCCTCTCTCAACATACAAGATGAGCTCTGGTCACTGCTATGAGGGGATATTATTATTCAGTACTTTCTGCTTAGACACCCTTGAACCCTTTTCAGTATTTGTGATCTATCAAGCTCAAGACAATTCATTTACATATCAAACTGGCAAGTGATACCATAGAGGATATTACAGAAGTTCCTTATGTAGTTGAGAGATGAAGATGGTTTGGGCATGTCCTCTGTACAAAACCCGGGAAGAATAGCAAGTGTAAGTGCCAACTGGGTTCGTGTGGGCACCGTAAGAGTTGGAAGACCCAGATCTACTTCTATGAAAACTAAGACGGGAAATTGGAGAGGAGTGAAGATTCGAAGATAAAGCACGGGAAAGACATAAGTGGCGGAATTTCACAGAGGCCCTTTGCTTCGTACAATACTGAGTCTTAATGGAACACACATTCCACGGCTGTGTGCAAAGCTTTTGTGCAGATAACATTAACATCTGTAAATACGCATTAAACCAGCAGCACATGAATTCAAGAAATAACAGCGGAAGGAGACATTTGCCAACAAAGACGCCAGAGGCAAGAAACAGCGTCTCGCAAATATGTTAAGTCACGTACAATAGCTCCGGGGGACTACGGGTATGTGGTGTGTGTACTGTACGTACTAGGGGTGTGTCCACTACGTGCAAGAGTTTCCAGACGTTTTCACCTAACGAACGCCATTTTCCCACTGAGTGTCTAGTAAAAGAGGAGGAGGAGGAGGAGGAGGAGGAGGAGGAGGAGGAGGAGGAGGAGGAGGAGGAGGAGGAGGAGGAGGAGGAGGAGCACTGCAGCGACTTAAACGAGTCCATAAGGTGTGATCTACGATTTCCGGTAAAAGAACGTTTTCCACGGCAGCGCTGAGGATTCCGTTCAGACCAGCCATCCTCCTGCGTATCTACCGGTGCACGACTGTTGCTCAGTTGAGATTCAGACCGCAAAGACAATCCCTAGGATATTTTAATCAAGTATTAACAAAATTATTTCTAATGAAGATTTTGATATATACAGGAAAATAGGACAGAACATAAATACCGAAGACAAACATTCTGTTGGCTTATCGACCAAATGCAACTATTTACTTAAAAGCTCAGAAAGGAAAACTCGACTTACTTGTTTCAATTATAAAACAACCCAATACAAATCATGTAAACCAAACAATCTAACGTGTGCAACCAAAGACAAAAAGATGTGGTCTGAAGGCGAGTCTCCAGGGCTTTAGATCAGTAGGGCAGGAAGGAGAAGGAAGGAATGTAATGACTAGGGAGGGGGGGCTGGGTGAAGATAGGGGAGGGAAGGGAGGCGGGAGTAGAGGGAAGGGAAAAAATGAGGCAGCAGGAACCCGTATTTTGGTAGTAGTATCTAAGGGAATTCAAGCCTTGGATCACTCCCCAACCACCACGAACCCAGCGGTCGCATGGCCACTTCCACCGCGTACAATTTTTCCCATGAACACAAGCACGCACTCTCGCACGAAACAAATTCTTACTATACCTGTATGGAGGGATGAAGCTCGCTGTTTCCAGGATATTTAGAATTACTACGGCAATTCTGCTTTATTTTCACCTGTTAGCCAATGGTGACTAATGGAAAAAAAACTCCATCTATAAAATTTCATTTTCTTTTTTAAATGCTAGGCTTCGAATTAGACACAATACCACGGATGTACATAATCCATTATCTCTCTCTCTCTAATTATCACAAATGAAAACATGATATATAACTAAACACAAAAGAGGAGGCGTGTAGAGCGTCTTCAGGGTCTCATCTTTACAAGAGAATATAACCTAGTATTACTGACTCGCGCAATGAGCAATAGAGTAATGTATCGCAACTGCCTACGCCAGTCTCATGCCACAACAACACTCATTTCTTCCAGCTAATTGCTAGTCTCCTGTCTTTTCTGTGGACTTTCGTCCACATCCAATGAGCACAGAAGAACCCAGCACTCCGGTCACGTCCGAGCCCTAACTGCAAAGTCAACAAGGAGAAAGTTACAAGACCCAAAGAGCTATTACTTGCCTCTGCAACTTGAATTACAATCAACATTGCGTTAATTGTAATTCCCCAAATTTTGTTAAGTCTATGACTTGCGTCGAGTTATTCAATCAGGGGTCAAAGGAATGAATATCAGAACCGACTTTTTCATCTAATTTCTTCTAAATTTCGCAATTCACATGTAAGAACTGTGTAAAAAAACTTATATTTTCATTTTTGCTCCTTATCTTCATATACAAAATCAAACCCTTCTTTTGGAATAATACACATTCCCATATGCGTATCGCTACTTATTATCGCCATCTATACTCTATTATGCTTAACTCTCCTTTTCAGTGCTCCGAGACATTATTCCATTCAAGACTGCGAACCAGTTAATGAAAAAGCCTTCAAGACTTCCCAATGGAATGTGTGGACATTATTGACCAACACGCTAGTGCATTCTCCTTTTTCGTTTGGTTTAACAATGAAGTTGGTGTATTTTAGTTTACAAAAAAAAAAAGGACAAATTAATTTTGGCCTCCATTACGTCTACGAGTTCTCTCACACCACAAAATACGCTCTGATGACTTACAATCGCCTGAGGTTTCAAGTAAAGTACTCCCAGAATGGCCCTCGTCTGCGGCCACACCAATCTTTCCTTCAGGTTTCCAGCAACAGTGTGTCATCCGCTCTCCCCACATCCTTGAGCAAGGAACGTGGGGTCTAGTGCATAAGAAACGGAAAGTTAAAAAATAGAGATATCGACGGAGAAGGTCGTCTCTCCCTGGTAAACAGCATGGCCAATGAAAGTCGCAAAAAAACAAAAAAACAAAAAACAAAAGTGAGTCATTTTGGGAATTAAAGTTTTACAAAACCACTCAATGTCACAAATAAAATAACAACAAAAAGAGCAAATTTTTTTACAGACGAAGCAAGTCTTATAAAAGTGACAACGCTTTTTGATAAAAAAAGTGTGCAATATCTTTCACGAAGTAAAGTAATAAAAAATATTAAGTCATTTACTGGCAACACTTGACATATAAAAAAACTCACGTTAATTTAATGGCACTACATGATTAAATCAGTCTTACTAAACAAAAAAATAAAAGCTAAAAAAATTTCAATAAGTCACTTCCTGACAATAAACAAACGACACGCACAACTTAAAAAGGATTCAACGATTACACTCCAAAGAATGACAATGGACCAGACTCAAAATTTAGTACAGAAATGCTTATCAATATGTGCGCGTCTGTCTTAGGGTGCTGTGAGTTTTTATTTCACTTACTTATTGGAATCTAAGTGCTCTAGAAGACATGATCCTGCAAAAGGATGTATATTTTATGGATAACTGCAACGGGCAAAAATTATTCTGTAATCCAAACACTGAACTATATCGACAAGCACAACAATCCTTAGCAACAAGCGACTTAAAAATCAACTTTAAGTCAAGGGCATTAAAGATGAACGTAGTAAAACTGTACGCGCGAGAAACAACAAAAATAAAAATAAACTCAAAACAGAGGAAGCTGTGGTTCCTCCTGAGAACTCAGGCGGTGTTCACTGACTTGGGAACAACGTCCTCAGACAAGTTCGGAGGACGATTATTAAGAAGCATAATGGCAACAGAAGATGACTTCATTACACATCCATGCGAAGGAACAGGTCAAGTAATCTCTTGTGAAACCGGAAAATTTATGGCATTTCGAAAAAACACCATTATTAAAACAAAGTGTAAAGAAGAAAAGTTAATCCTTGTAGGTTGATGAGTCCAAAAACAAGATTTACATAGTTACAATGGTTTCGGGAAAAATATTTCAAATATCCAGACTTAAATGAACCCGTAAAACAAAATGGGAACGGAGTACGGCAAAATACAGAAAAGTCAACCGATTATTTTTTTAACATGCAGTTTCTGTCTCGCTTCAAGTACCTGCCTTTAATCTTCAGCAGCACACTTTAAAATATATCCAACCATAATCCTGATATCCAACATACAAGATACGGTTTGTCAACATTACCACGGCTCCGAGATAAGACAATTCACAGCAAAAAAAACTAGCACATGGGCAATTCCACTTCGATATTTAGAATGTTTTAAAAATAATTTCGTGTCTTGCTCTGCGCCTAATCTAAGAAAATATGTACATAAACTTATAAAAGGTTTGGTGCGCCTCGTTGTCATCTTTTCTCCTTGAACACTGGCCAAATGCTCCGTAATTCCCATTTAAAAACTGGTTCGCTTCTACGACAGTGGAAGGGGGCGACCAATTTACATCTTCGAAATGTTTTAGTTCTTCCAATTCCTGAATAGTAAAGATTAAAATGATTTAGATATCTCATCAGCTGGTACAATATCCGGATATACAGTTGAGTAAGATGCAAATTCACATTTCTTCATACACAGACTGAAGTGAAAGAAACCTCCAGCTATCTGCGTGGCCCACAACAGTTGTAAATGCACTTTGGAATGCCCTTCAAAATAACAGAGCATAATTTCTAACTAGAACTGAAGGTCCCTTCTTTCCATTTATTATCTGGGGTTGTTCATCTAAATCCTTTTTTCAGATTTAAATTTGAAATATACTGTACCGCTGTTGCATATGAATTCTATGCTTTAGAAAGCAATATTACACAAAGACCAGTTGGAAAACACGCCCTCTGTTAGCCATATGAATAACAAAACTGATAAAATCAGAGTAAGCTTGCTTTAGATACACCATTAATTAATACATTCATTTATTAGTTTTGATCCATTAACATCTCAAATTGCTTACTCTTTCTATATGGTTAAGGTGCAAAAACTTGTTTAATGAAGTTGATTTAAAACTCTAAGACAATCAACAAAATTAAATTTCACCTTTCCTTAAATGTTTAAACAAAACACACACACAAACAAACAAACACATACATATATATGTAATGTATGTATGTATATGTATATAAAATATAATATATGTATATACACACACATATACAGTATATATATATATATATATATATACATGTATATATGTATATATATATATATATATATATATATATATATATATATATATATATATATATATATATATATATATATATATATATATATATATATATATATATATATATATATATTACATGAAAGTCCGGTTACAAGAGGACATGAAAGTGGGGATAAGAAACACATTAATAGCAGAAATTTACACTCTACTAAATAAGAGAACGAAAATAAAAGGGAAAGTTGCCACCTACGGCGCACACATCTCTATTTACCCAACTTGCTTCCTTGTAATATTCTTGACAATTTATGAATCTTGCTCCTTGAAATATTCGCAACAGGGGAATGGAATATCTGTTTCCGTTCTGAGAGAGGGACACTGGCTCCGAAAAGAGACCAGTACAGATCCAACCCAGTTGACAAATGTAAAAAAAAATCCAATTAACAGTTTAGGCACGTATTTTGTCTTTAAGATATAAGATCATAATTTTACCAACCATTAAAACGAAGTCGTTCTAATGTTAAGGAATAACTTTCCATTCCACTCGCAGAAACTAGAGAAATAAACGCGAGATTTTAAGAAAGAAGACAATCGAGAATTGCTAAGAGCCAGATTAATTGCATCAAAACATTTAAAAGATGGGCCTACCATATCTCCTTGGTAAATCTATATAGTTCGAGGTCTTTCTCCCTCTCTCACCAAGCAAACTATACTTTTAATTTACAGGCAAAAAACGGCAGATGGTGCAACTGTAAAAAATGTAACAATAACACAGATACAATATTTACAATCTATTCACGTGAGCCATGACGCGATGGGGAATAAAGCAATAGCAATAATTTGTCAAGATTGACAGAGGTATCAACCCCCCCCCCTTAAATAATAATAATAATCCTGGACATAAGCACTTCGGAACTCATCCCATCCACCCCAAGCCATGCATATGTACATTCTTCTTGGACACCCTCCCTCTTTCGCAAGGCCAAACAATAGCTTACCATCAAGAAACCCCCTCTTACTCCAAACCCTCCTCAACCTCACCACCACCATCATTCGTTCCGCTCTACATACCTCTTCTCCTCATACCTCCTCCTCCTCCTCCTCCACCATCTCATTACCTCCCTCGCCCGTCCTCTGACCTCACAGCTTTTGGTCTTACCTGTAAAAGAGAAGAAACAGGGGTCACTTACATCTCATTCAAACTTGGGAACAGCTGAATCTGGACGGTAAGTTTGATGTGGACCACATTAAATTTAAGATAAGGGGAGGCGAGTTGTTACTGTTGTTGCAAGGGGGGAAATGTCAAAGGAATACACTGAAACAGAATTACATATATCGTTCACAGTTATTTTAACAATTTGCGAATGTTAAGCATAAAACAGTCACCTGGCGGGTCAACTACCCCAAGAGCGCATAAACGAACGTAAATCGTAAATCATAAGCAACATCCGTATTTATAAAATTTCATTAGATATATGAAGCCAAAAGCAAATACAAAATTGTAAAACCTTAAAACACATGGAAACTCCACAAGAAAAGATCTTGAACTACTTCTCTTCATAAAAAATCCTGACCTCACAAACACTTGATGTCTGAAAGCGATGTTTCTAACAAAACTTTTTCTGTAGATGGTAAACCATACAAAAAAAATAAAAACGACATATACAACAGAGATCTATGGAAGCCTGTAAAGACTGGGGATCCTGTCGTGTCTCGAGGAGAACAAAAGAACGCTAGAGGAAACGGGAGATTGGGATGGATTTCCTTCACTTGACCAACAACCGTCAAGGTCAACACAGACGGAAATTCTCCCAGACCCTGAAAAGCAGCAGACCCCCTACCAGGAAACCCCATTCCAGCCAAGGAGGTTAGCCCCCTTGATTCCACCAAATTCTCTCTCTCTCTCTCTCTCTCTAGCCACGAATCTCGTAACAATTTTCCGTAACAGAAACGATTTACAGCTGAAAAGAACTCTAGTTAAAAGTGTATCAATCAGTGTTTCTGTTTCACAGCAGATTCATGCAAGTCCTATTCTCCCCCCCCCACCAAAAAAAAATTCCACTGACATTAGCCCCATTCCCTTCGCAAAAGCTACATCAGCTGACTCAAGTCAGATAAGTTACTGATCCCTACCAATTTTTTATCGTCTATGAATGAATCCCACGGGGCCATTCTATCCTTACAAGGACCTCTGGACTCCCAAACTCTATGATCTTTTAGGAGGAACAAGGACGACAATGCACATGAAATTATCGTTGAGTATAGCAGCAGCTGGTTACGTTTCGAAAAGCGTTATGTCAGACTGGTTAGAACCCACAACCAGTTTCAACCAGTAAAGTGCTGAAACATTTCTTGCAAGAGAAATTCCAGAAAAGGGAAAGTGAAAACATCAGTACCAGCGAGGCGACTCTATTGCGAAAACTGAATGATCGTCTGAGAAGTACAAGTAATTTAAAATTCTTAAGAAAGTGACATCAAATTAAAACATGGCAAACTAAAAAATACTGTCCCAGTATCTACACAGACCGAAATAAAACTTGAGAGAAGACGACTAAACATGAGGATTTATACACTACAGCCAAGACACGTGAAGTCACGGTCAGACAACCACTTGTCTGTCGAGATATAGCAGAAAGGCCATAAGAACAACTTGAAAATATATGCACATCGAAAGCAATAACAATTCTACATCAAAACGTACCACTAAATATATCATGTTACCCGAAAAAGAAATAGACAAGTTTTAACTTCCACCCAATACTGCACTTGAAATTTTCAAATTGGGTATCCTCTTGGTCTCACAAATATCGAATGTGCAAATGATAAAGAGCGAAAAAATACTAAGATTAATCTGCTATTACAAAATAGCGTTCCAGAGAGAGAGAGAGAGAGAGAGAGAGAGAGAGGTACTGCTCATGTTGTAATGTAGGTCTTAATGTCTTTTACATAAGTGCATGTAGATCAGCGATAGTGAACACTCATCAAACCTCAAACCCCAAACAATGTCATAATTCATTGCAACGCAGCGTTCTACTTGAGGTTTTTATGAGTACTTAACATCCCATTTAAGTAACTTGGGGTTAGGGTAAGACAAACCAACCTCTCATTAACTTGAACGAGCTGACTGATTTGTGTTGGTAGTAAAAGGCCGATTCTCTCCAATACATTCAACTAATGTTAATATTCATCACATCATTATACTATATCACTATTTACGGAGAATGGAGAATATCGCTTTAAAAAGACAACCACCATAAGAAATGGACCACAATTTGAATGATTACATTTAACCCCCACCCTCTAAATCAAAAGTAAAAACACAAAGTTTGAAAAAAAAAAGGCCGTCATTTCTACCAAGAAAATGATACATCACTTGGAGAGAGAGAGAGAGAGAGAGAGAGAGAGAGAGAGAGAGAGAGAGAGAGAGAGAGAGAAAAGCTGGGACGACTTAACCGCTCTTCCCGAGAGGAAAAAATATACATAAAACTCGAGTCAAAACATAATTCCTCACAAGGCTCCATCGTTGGGGATTCCCCCTCTAAAATAAGCTATAAACCTTTCAGTCCGTAGCAGGCTAGAACGCGGTACGAAGACAAATGTCTTCGTGCCCCCGGGGACCTACGATCGACAAAAAACTTTATTCAGAATTCTAACTCTCGTCTAAAAATATAGCAAGAGTGAAATAAACCGTGGTCAGCTTTAAATATTGATATAAAGGTCGTTTTTACATCACAAAAAAAAAACAATTAAAATTCGTGTACATTTTATAACATTAACAGCTATGAGTGTTCAATTAACCCATTTTATTATAGTATTTAACAATATCTGACAGAATGACAAAATCTGAAACAAAATATAATAAAGACATCTGGGGAGTGTTTTAGTATGGTACCATTATAGTATTTCCACAACTACAGTATGACAGCAGGAATTGGACTTACATTTATACTCGAATTAAACATCAAAGCGAAGCCAAATGAAAAAGAGCTATTGTTCATAATCAGCCTATCTCCATTTTAGCAAGCAACAAGTGCAACTATACAATTATTATATGACACAGCTATTCTACTACTTTTCCTATCGTTGGGATCCCAGTAAAGCACAGCCTCTCTCTCTCTCTCTCTCTCTCTCTCTCTCTCTCTCTCTCTCTCTCTCTCTCTCTCTCTCTCTCTCTCTGTGTTAATTCTATTGCCACAACGCGTGGCACCAGTGGCGTGTACATTTGCGCAAAAATAAGAAAAATATATGTACATAATATCTTATTTTTTTTTAACTTTCACAATTCTCTTGGTAACGACGAGAAGTCTGACGGGGACATAAAAAAAGTGACATACTTTAGCCTAATAGTAATTAGTAGCAGCAGCAATCCACATCAATTTATCACACCCCAAAATAACTCATTAGAACTTATTATATAATCACTACTCATAATACGTACTAAAAAAAACCGCTGTTCTTCGCTATTTAGAGAATACAGTTCAGCGCCCCCGGAGAGCTAAGAAAAAATCCAGGGAAAATAACGTGAAGAGCGACTCTCGAAGTTGTGACAAGCCGATGAGGCGATAAATGGATAAAAAGTGCTGGCAGACGCGGGAAAGCTGAGGGCTAAAGGCAACGAGAATAACGACGAGGGTAAGAATGATGAAAATGAAAATGATCTTAGATAACAGGACGCGTTCGGCTGAGGAGGGGAATTGCCTTGAATGATGGCAGAGAGAGAGAGAGAGAGAGAGAGAGAGAGAGAGAGAGAGAGAGAGAGAGAGAATCAGGCAGCTGCTGGGTATGACATACTTGCTTACGACTCCACCCACCGTAGTAAGAGGCAAGAAGAGCGTATAATGAAGTCTATAAATACGACCTAACGCCTCCTATATCATTCATACCTTTGGCTCTCCGGGACACTCGTCACACGTCACATTGAACTCTTCTCTGTAAATATCTGACAGTCACTCACATGAGGTCGTCATAGAAAGCTTTCTTCAAAGAGACCGCCAGTGTCTGTATGCATACAAGCCTACAATTAATACACTGATGAAAAATGAAAAATGAAGTTGTCAATATTAAAACCCACATACACACATTGTATGTATGTATGTGTATATATATACATACATACATATATATATATATATATATATATATATATATATATATATATATATATATATATATATATATATATATATATATATATATATTGCATACTTGATAATGTGGACTGTTTGTCCAAGAAAGCTTGTAAATTTTTCTGAATAAATACTCCGTTAGATACCATCCAGTTTGAATGAGGTCCTTTTAGTAATTGTGTATGTGTGTGTGTATGTATGTATGTATGTATGTATGTATGTATGTATGTATATGTATGTATATATATATATATATATATATATATATATATATATATATGTGTGTGTGTGTGTGTGTGTGTGTGTGTGTGTGTGTGTTATAAACAAATTCGCACTAGCACGCGTTATTATGCATCACAATATCCAAGTAGTGTAATGTCAAATATCCCTCCAAATTGTTTTCACTTCATTCTACGGGAGATTTTAAATTCGTCTAATAACCAGGACCACCTTCGTTCATTATATAATTGGTTCAAAATCTGATGCTGTTATGTTTTCATCCAATATTGTTTCAACAGCTAGGTTCCTACTGTTCGAGAGTCAGTTTCCCAGATCGCCTACTGATCGTGACTCTTTCAATCCAGTAACTCCCATTTCGTGCCTTCCTCCCGACTCGTCACTCTTCAAAATAACGAGCAACAGCAGCCGTATGCAGCCCGTCTTGGGATTAGGTGAAGACTATTTCTCTTCTGAACGTCCCAACATCAATACAACCCGAAAATATACGGACAGTGGGTACAGAGGAGCCACATAAAGGGAACTGGTACGAGGGTACGGATTATTACCATCATTAGCGTAAAAAAAAAAAAACAGCTAATTTTACTTCGATAATCACATGTTACTGGGAACATTATCAACCTTACTATAATTAGCATTATCATTATTATTACTAAGGAAATCTTAATTATGCAAGCCTCTTTAAATCTATCTTTTTTCGTCTTACGGTGTTCAATGACATTTTAATAGGGTAAACTCAAGATCACAAACCCGGAAGCCAGTCGTTACCAACTCCGTCACTAATGAGCTCCCGAAAGGCTTCCAAACAAGTGAATACCGGTAAACTTTATAAATAACTGATGGCAAGGTACTAGCGAAAATTATTCAATAATTTGATTTGTACGAATTCAGGAGAGAGAGAGAGAGAGAGAGAGAGAGAGAGAGAGAGAGAGAGAGAGAGAGAAAATCATATTAGCTTTTACACCTCATATAAAATAAATTATAAGAACCAGACAAGAATGATCAATTCCGATTTGTGAACAAATTTAGTTCCTACAGACGCGAATATGAAGAAAACCTTCGGCACTGCCGTAACTCTACGAAAAAACGAAAAGTTAGCACCCTTGTTCGGTATATTTCAAAATATGCATCTGTATACAGCATTCTTTATCGTTAAAATCTTTGTCAGTTTACACCTTGTCTACAAATCTGTCGACATCGAATAAGCTGAAAATAACCCCAGTCCTTACAGTCAAAAATTTTAGTTCCTGTACAGTATTTGTCCTCAATCTAAATCTGTATGCAGCATTATGATAAATTTGTGTCCCTATACAACATCAAGATAAAATATGTGAATGTACGGTATATTATAAACCACACAAAGAGTTCCCTGTAAGTATGAAAGAAACAAGTGTCCCACTGATCCATGAGAATTTTCGGCGGGTGACTCGGCGGTCCATAAATACACGTAGCGTCAATAAGCCTTCTTCACTTTGCACATCTTCCTCCTCGGCCCCCTTCTGCATCCTCCAACACTTCCTCCTCCTCCTCCTCCTCCATCACATGAAAATCTGCCTCCTTCTCCCTGAAACCATCTGAACCACATGGCCCAGAATTTAAGTGCAATTTCGGAGCAGATCAATTGCCAGATAAAGACAGCTTTACCAAGTCACCTGGGACGAAGATGTTATTGCATGTATGCCTTATGCTATACAACATTAAATATGGCTTCGTCATCTCTGGAAATACGTATCCAGTCTATACTATACCCTTTATATAAAACAGACTGATCTGCTCTATTGGCTACGATAAAACTCACTTTTTAGTAAATAAGCAGGCATTAGTCGAAATCCTGTGAATGAATTAAAATATGTATGCCTAAATACTGAATGAAATGGCAGAACATCTGTGCACTGATTATCAAGTAATAACGCTCCTCGACAAAAATATTTTATTAAAAAGAATTAAAACTCTTCTTGCTTTTGCAATGCAAAAGAGCCGACTTGATTACCAATTGCATGTAATGACGACAGAGACCTGAAAGAGTACTGTGCATACACAATCAAGACGACATCGAATAAAAGGACTTCATACCATAACAAGAAACTTTATTAGCAAACAAGACATGAAACGTACGTGTGTGCGAATTTAAAATCGTAACGTCTGTTTACCGGAGAACAAGACTAATTTTAAAGGACAAACATGATAACACTACAAATACTGTATATAAATACATAAAAACTGCCTATGAAAATTATGGAAAACATGTGACACAATAACTACTCTCCTAGGCCGTTATGGTAGTTAAATTCTGTAGTTATGTAAGATTTCGAAAATCAAAATGGCATTGAAATAACATTACTCGAGAAATGTGAGGATACCAAGAAGAAAACAAAGCTGAACGGATAACAGCTCGGTCGCAATAAATATTTTCCTCCTTTTATAATACCTCTCTTGACTCCCGACCGCCACCCTGTACAGTCAACTCACTACTAAGTACGTCCTGCATTTACCCGGACACGAAGACGGGATCAATAACCAATAAGGGAAGAGCAATACAGACTGCACAACGACTGAGCGAGTCAGAGAGGAGAGAGAGAATAATCTGTAGGCAAAGATGCTAAAGCCGTGAGAAAAAACTGGTGTATCAGATATTTAGCAACATCAAGAGAAGTTTTTAGATGACGATGTCAATGATAATTCCTTTTATCTCTGTAATTAACAGGACAAAATAAATCAGCAAGTATTGTGCAGCAAAAATCCACGCACTTCAGTACTTCACCCCTCTATATTTTTTTCTTACGAAGAATGCATCTCACACGGTTGGGTAAAATGAAGATGAAAATATGGTCTGTGTATGGTGAGAGGCAAAGTATGCATAAAACTCCCCTAGACATAAATCTTGACTTTACTTCTTTTACAGCAATGTCTTATATTTGCAATTACTCAAAGGAGCCATTTACGTAACTTCCAATTCTTGCCTGAACGAGATGTAGGTTATTGCTACAGTATTATCAAGACGAAGAAAATATAAATATATTGAGAATAAGATCTTATATCTAATCCTTAGTTTTTCGTACACCGTATACTCACAGACTAATCAGTTACTATGTCTATTCCACCAAGTTATACGGGAGTCACATAATCTATCTTTAGAGGCTTTTCTACGGCACCTCTTGCTGGCTGCTCTATGAGCAAGAGCCCGTGCTAGGTAACACCAACTTAACCTTAAACAACCACATAGGATAACTTTTCGTGCATCCACTGAGAATCTTGAATTTTTCCCTTAATTCTGGTACTCACCACATGATACAAAATTATAACAAAAATAAAAACATATTAGCAGGAAAAAAATGTTGGTCCCAGCTGTTGGTAATACTGAGATGGTTGATGGAAGTCTTCACTGGGTCCTATAGCTTTAACAATCTACTACACGACTACTGCATGTTTACGCAAGTATCGTGGGAGCCAAGAACAAAAGTTCGGTCCAAGATAGTAGCTTACTAGACTAAAATATAGGAAAAAGCAATCCACTCGAGTCACCTTGATTCTACAATTCTCCCTAACCACGGGTAATAAAGATGTGCTTTTGGTCATCTTCGTACACCGTTTTTTTCCCTTTCACACACAAGTTACACATTAGCTCAAGTATAAATATTTATTCCCTTTCATCAACACCATCATGAAAAACCCCTGTAACGATATTTAAAAACTAATCTAATTGGTAAATATCACGACGCTCGAATATCGATTTTTAAGTCTCACAAAAGGTGTTGATTACATAAAACTAAACCACGAAAATTATGAATATATTTATGTTAAGAACAAGTCAATACAAATACTGAGTAAAGAAATTCTTAGTATGAGGAAAATCAGACGTTGTCGGAAAGATTACAGACGTTGTCGGAAAAATTACAATCTAAAAAGTATTTCACAGAAGCCTTATGTTGTCCAATCCCACATCCTTCCCCGTCCCAGCATGCACTCCAACTTCTTTCAAGGACATAAAAATTACTGGTATGAAAACCATTCAACCTTCACAGGCACCAAGAAATAAGTCGAGATTATTGCTAAATCCTAACTAACATTCAGGATGGGAGTTCGAGAAAACACGAAACTGGCAAATAATCTAATATATAGGTATTTTAACATTTATTCTCAATACAGGAGCCTTCAACATAAATGAACTCCTTTAGTACGTACTACACATATATGCGAATACTTTCAAATTACACACTTATATTCTTGGTGAAGGACATAGCTCAACACAAAGCGATTAAAAAACTTAACAAGAAAGAAATTTGAAAACCAACACTCTCACCAGATTAGCCTTATATTCCATGATCGCTTTGAGAGTTTCCATAATTTACCTGAATAATAGTCCACATTCTGAACATGAAACGGACTTCGATGCCAAAATCGGATCAAGAGCCTGGAACATCTGCATCGCTTATATTTGATGCACAAACACTCATTGCCTTGGAACAAATTCGAGGCAGCGAAGTGATGGAAACCATATCTAACCTTTCCAAGTGGATCATATAAAGTGCTACTTACGAAAACAAGGATGTACAGTTTTTTCTCAAGCTTGTTTCTGACTGAAATGTCAATTCCAATTTTCAACTCTCCTACGACCGCTACGCCGCAATTTTCGCATTTCATGACAACAGAAAAAAGACAAAACAAACGAAAGTAAGAGAAAAAGAAGCAAAGTGAAGGAAGAGTGGCGCAGAGCAATCTTGAAACAACAACCCACTTGAGGTGGCGTCTGAAGATATTCACCATGAGATGAGGGAAGGGCCAGGGAGAGGGGGGGGGCACAGCGAGGAGGCAAAGGGGAGCAGAAATGAGGAGCACAAGCCCTAACTCAGAGGGTAAAAACCACCATCCTCGAACCTTCTCCCAGGTTGGTAATTCGTCCTTCAAACACGTCAATGGAGATAAAACCAGCATCATTAGCTAAAACACCTGGTCCTCATCGTTTCTCCACCCAGAAAAAATAATGGCGTAGGCTTGTGAAAAACGACCAAGAAAAATAAGAGCATCCCTCTATATAAACTGAGGCTATGAGAAACTGCTGCTGCTGCTGGTGCTAGCTGCTGTGGGCACATGAAAGGGGAAGGGTGGGTAGGGGGATAGAGCCCGGCCCACCAGGGGCTGAGGTGGGTTGCCCTTTTATCATTCCCTCACTTTCCGAGGGGAGAAACCAGGAGTAGGGCTTCCCGATGTTGCCTTTGAGAGGTCATTTACTTGAGTGTTCACCAAGCCAGACCCTCCGAAAATTGCTCTAAATCGGAATCATCAGCTACGGGAATCAACACGTGCAAATGTTCTCCATCAAATGGTCCCCAAGCCATCCGCATCGAAGGATAGAAAAATAAATAAAGGCAGGAGATAAGAGCAGCCATAAGATAAAAACGCCACCATGGTACCAAGCCGCTAGGAACAAGGGGAAGTGGGGAGGGGAGAGCTCAGACTGGGGCCATATACGTAGTCTCGATCCATGCCACATGGCACCAGAAACATCCTACCCAACTCACCACCAGCATCCTTTGAAAAATGGCATCTTGTCTTCTACACGCTGCTTAAAAAAAAAAAGTTCAGAAAGTGTACCGCTAACCATAAAATGTTTGAAATCATACAAAAATGACTTCCGTTTACATGAATTCTGGTTTTCCGCTACTACATTACACCACCAAATCATCTTTTTAAAATTCAAACAGCGGGCCAGCAGCAGGCAAGACTGCAGGGGGAGTGTTGGTAATCGGGTGGCTGTCATAAGGATGGTGGGACAGAGGTGGGGAGGGGAGGAGGGAGGGCGAAAAGGAGCGTTGCCACACTCTCAAGATCCGCCTTCAAGAACCATCCAACCGGCGAAGTATATGGCATGTGGGCTAGTGTGAATTTCGGGGGTCGGTGGGTGAAGGGGGGGGAGGGAATTATACGCTTCGTTTCAAATACCACTGGATCAAGATATACTAACAAATAACCAAAGTGCCGGTGCAAATTTACACATGACTTATTAGAAAGGAAAATTCGAAGCTGAACATGATAAATTTATCGAGAGGGCAATGAATACTGGAGCACCAACGTGAAACAATAATGAATTGAGTTTACTTTTACACAATATTAGGCGAATAGTCCAAGCAAAAATGAATCCACGTTGAGTAAATAATAATAACATCCCAACATTATGCAGTCCTTGAATGCCACTTGATTTAGTCATAAAAACACTCTGAGCGATAGAAATACTCCATAAGGTGAATTATACCCTATGCCCAAACAATGGCATTGCCAGAGAGAGATATAGAATGGCATAATCGTGCCGAAGCAAAAACAGTGCTGCTAGGAAACCGGAACTCTCAAATGTTGGAGCAACTACCACCTCTCTCTCTCTCTCTCTCTCTCTCTCTCTCTCTCTCTCTCTCTCTCTCTCTCTCTCTCTCTCTCTCTCCACGCACAAACAATTTTGCACTATGGAATATCATACTATTGAAAGCATAACTCTCTTCCTTTACATTTGGCTCAAGTACTGATAATATACCACAAACACTAGTCAACAAGCATGTCTTAGTACAGCAAATGAAATATATCAATTCCCATTCTCTCAAACAATTGCTGTTAGCTTCCTTCAAAAACATTTCCGGTTTTAACCCGTTACACCTTCAGACTCCAATCGTTAGCAACCTTTAACTGACATGCTGTCCTTCGTTAATATTCCACTTCCCCAGGTTAAACGTAACTACGGTACTTTGGCAACTGACAATCATGAACCTGAATATTTCATCTGGATACGAAGGCTTATAACCCTTGGATTTACACCAAAGTCAAATGTTCTCAGGCGAGACTTCAGAGTCCACACTGCAAGCATAAAAAGTTTATACCCTAAACATATTTCCTTCGCTCAAAAACACTTTCCAAAGGACTGACAAAATAACAAACTGGCCAGAAAAAATGAAATACTGGACATTACTACCAAACGGCCCAGCATATAAAATCCCCTATCACGAACACAATCACGTACCCGCACATGATCTCGAAACCCAGCCACGAGAAATTAACCTCGTTTTAGAAACGTTTCCGGCATACGCACGCAATCAACAGCCGACGCTCCTTTCTAAAAACATCCCGCATTATCGTTTCTCTCCAACCATGGGCTTCCCTTCCAGTTCACGATACTATCTCCCTTCGGGATGCCCCCATCCATGCAGCCACACGACCCGAACCTTTACACAACGAGGGGAAAAATATCTCACGAGTACCCCAATTCCCCTATGGCACAGCATGGTACCCTCTTGCCCCTATGGTATAGAACCCTTAAGACGTCCCTCCCTCCCTCCGCCTGGCATCCTCACGCATTTCCCTCCCACTTTCAAAGGCACCAACAACTTAAATGGCCACAAATTTCCCTCTTGTTAATGAATGGAAAGACTTGTCTTGTAGTCACATAATTCCATGTCTCCATTAACATTTTCAGGTAAACATTACTACCACTAATACTAATAAATTCACTGTTACTATGATTTGCACAAAAAACCTACCTCAAAGGCAGTACCTGTGAAAGTCATAATAGTAACGTATCATTTGAAGATGGAAAGGCAAAAATTCAAAAAACTATCTCGATAAACAAAAACAGAACGCAAACCCCGCAAACCATTCCCTATTGAGAAATAACTTGAGCGGCGTGGAGGGGAGACTCAAGTCTGCCGACAGTGTACACCCGCAAACAAAAGCAAGAGTCAGGTTCACACAACAATGACGTAATCGTGAGATGGGGAAGGTAGGGGGGAAGACCCCATGCAAAACTGCAAAGTCATCCTTTTGGGAAGACTTCTGGTGAAACTTTACGTGACTATTGAAAAGTGTGTGGCATCACATCACGAAATGCCTCATTCATGGGAATTTTCATTATCTAGCTATGACACTAAGGCGTTATGGGATCATTCAATCCATAGTCTGGAACTATATTTTCCGAATTCAACAGACCGTTGTAAAAAAATATCAATAATGGTTAATGCCGTCACAAACCATGGTTGACAACTGATGTGCTACATGCATCATGAGAAAATCATTATTCTATAACTGATGATACAAAGAAACAATACAATTCACTGGAGGAAGAAATTCATGGGCAAAAAATTCCCCGTATAATAATAATAATAATAATAATAATAATAATAATAATAATAATAATAATAATAATAATAATAAAAGCACTGCCTAGGAAATAAAGGAACACAGTATCGCCGGGCTGGAAAATATTTTTCCTGTACAGGTGATGGACGACTATAATTATTCAACTGTTCAAGTCACCAGGATCATGGTGGAAAGGTATGGGTAAAATACTGGAATCATACAATCCTGTACACAAGCCATTGGCAGCAACAAACTATACTACTTTCCCCCCAAAACAATTGTCAAGCTATTCCCCCCAAAACAATTGTCAAGCTATGTGAAAAAAGTTACAGTACAAATTCAGTGAATAAGAAACTTCTCATAGCCCGGTGCTGCTATTCAAGATTATTCAGAAAAAATATGGATGGCGGAAGGACAGACAGGAGGACAAAGGGCCACACTGAGAAATGTTGCAGTATTCCCGTCATAGCTTTATAGAATAATGATAATAACGCTCCTAAACAAAGACTGATAACTGCTGTAATTATTATCCTACCGTCAATTGATGACTTCATACCTCCCGGAAAATAATGCATGGAACCACATTCAACGTTCTAAATACAGGAATTTGGACAGGTTCACCATGCAAACAAGGCATTAAACTTGGGAGCGGGACGAAAAAAATTTTTCCCAGTATATGCAGACGCAATACCCAGTAACCAAAGGATCTTTGTGGTTGATGATAAGTTCATCAAGCAACGCGTGAAAGTAAATATGACATTATACAAAGCACCTCTTCTAACAACTGCGGATGCATACCACAGCACTTTCATCTTGACAGTGGATAATTCAGATGATCATTTCAAACAAACAGTCATTTCTTGCCCAAATGCAAACACTCAAATTTCCAGACCAGCGTGACTCGGATATCTGAAGTCTGCCCAGATTCTCAGTAAGCCCTAGACTTCCACCTGCCTTTTCGTTGACATAATGACATCATCAGGGATTGTGCACAGATACCCCAACAATGAGATGAACGTTGAAAATCATTAAGAAAAAGAAAAATGTACTGAGTATACTAATGGTGCGGGCGGAGTGGAGCGGAAATGGGCAACGCAAAACAGGTATGACAATAATGACAGCCCATCCCAAACACATCTTCCTCTGACAAAAGCGACTCTCCTACGTCCGAGTTACTCTTACTGTTGACATCGCAGCCATATGAACCGAAAAGGACTAGACATTACATTACAATATGGCTAACGAGAGAATACTTCAAGCTCACATCCAAATAGAAGAAGCGCAAAGCGATTTCTGTGATTACTACGATAAGAATGGATGTGATGTCACCACTTGTGGTGCGATGAGACCAGATATGTTGGATAATCGACTCGCTTCTTTGCTAGTCTGCGAGCGAAGGCTGCAACCGACGAGGACCTACTGAGCTTTCATAAGGAGGAGAAGCAGTAGCATCAAAATGCTGACAATACTTTACATACTTCTATTATAGGTGAAGCAATCCTGCGCTTTAGGTAAACGAATCACACTTAGGATCTGTCAGGCACGCATCGCATGTGCTTTGGTAATTTAAATTCTGACAGTGATGGATTTATTTACCTGACATAACAATACCGTAAAAATGGCCGTGATAAAAGGTAGGGTCTAAACATTAAGTTCTTACTCTACGGAAGATACGTATCGTCCGGAAACTCTAACTGGCCCAAAATGTGCACGACGCAAAATTAAATGCGAGTTTATCCCCGTAATCTATCGTTGTGGCATACACAAAATATGAATTATATAGATATGATGTATCTATTCATATTATTCATTATCAACTCAAAAGGAAAGAGTAAGGCATAACAAGCACAGATTACACTAGAGATTTACACAGTAAATCTCCGTAAGGCCCAATTTTCTTGGAAAATAACAACCAAAGCAGCGAGTGACCGCGTCAAGCACTGCACTGCTGCCGTCAGAAATCTTAGATTATCAGTCAAAGCAGCAGAGAGAGAGAGAGAGAGAGAGAGAGAGAGAGAGAGAGAGAGAGAGAGAGAGAGATCCCCGATGACGTACTCGGTCGAGAATGAGTAAATAAGCGAAAGCATAGGCCAACAAATATAAATGGCCATTATTCAATACAGACCTTAAGAACAGATAATGTATATATCGTAAGTACGGGATTAATACAAACACCCTATTCAAGATGTTTGAAACCATGGTCGAAATAAAAGAAAAAACCTGTACAAGTGCTTTACATGAAACGAGATAAAATGTGAACATCAAGGGGTGCCACTGACGTCTGCAAAGTAATAAATTTCCAACCAGCCACTCGTGCTAGCAATGTCTCCCTTGTAATAAAGATTATTTTACAAGGCTTCAAGAATATTAGGAGTCAGATGGCGGGATAGTTAGAAATAATACCGAAAGGGAAATTATCGGAGTTCTAAATGTAAATGAAATAATGACGAAGGGGAGTTGGAAATGGTTTGGCCGTGCCCTTTGCATAGCGCCCAAGAGAGTAGTCCGTGATGGTGTCAGTTGTGCAGCTCTGCGCACCAGAAGAGTCGGAAGACCCAGACCTACTTGGATACGAACTATATGAGATGGGCGGCTGGAGAGGAGTGGAGATTCGTGGATCGTAAAGCATAGCGAGACGTAAGTGACGGAATTTCACAAATGCTCCATGCGTAATGCGGCGTTGGAGGCGATGATTATTAAATAAAAGAAAGACGACCGCGACAAATAAGGATGCAAATGGGTTTTCAATAATGTGATTATTATAAAGAAAAGGGAACGGGACCGAAAGCAGTTCCTTGTGGGACCCCTAATATTACTTTGGCTGTTTTGGATAATGCCCCATTAACTGATACATAGTACGTTCGATCTGAAAGAAAGTTACGCAAACATGCTCCAAGAGGCCCACCTATCCGTTTTTCTTTGTGCTTGTTGCTGAAGAGGTCAACCTCGTCAAAGGCTTGGGCGAGGTCGAGATAAATAAGTGTCAGTTTCACTACTCGATTCTAGGATTCTTCATTCATTCCTGAATCTGTTTGGTTGTTTAGCTATGGTACCAGAGATCTCCCCGTATAAAGCCTTGCTGGTTGATGGGGAGGAAAACGTTATCGGTCAGATGATTGACAACTGCTTGACTGACGATTTTCTGAAAGATTTCAAAATGGTGGGAGGCCATGATTCCGAAGGGGCTTTCCCTCCTTGGATTAAATGCTGGGCAAGTGATCTGGGGGTTGAAGACTTTTTCAATGTCACTACTTATGTGTCCCGCCTAGAGAGAGAGAGAGAGAGAGAGAGAGAGAGAGAGAGAGAGAGAGAGAGAGAGAGAGAGAGAGAGAGAGAGAGATCTAGTTGTTGAAGACTTTCAATGTCACTATTTGTGTGTCCCGCCAAAAGAGAGAGAGAGAGAGAGAGAGAGAGAGAGAGAGAGAGAGAGAGAGAGAGAGAGAGAGAGAGAGAGAGAGAAAACGTAATGACAACCACGAATAACCTACCTGAACGAGAGCAACTAGAAAAGCTGCACCTCTGGTTATGGAAACTATTAAGTAACCGACTATACAGTATACATAACCGAATAGGCAACTCATCTGAGAGAGAGAGAGAGAGAGAGAGAGAGAGAGAGAGAGAGAGAGAGAGAGAGAGAGAGAGACAAAGTCGCTAATTTCGACGGCTTTACTCATTAAAGGGAAACCAAAAAGGAGTCAGTCGTACCACGAGCTGTTGCCAAATCCTCGGGGCAGCGCAAACATTTCCACTTTCATCTGCTACACGTTTTCTCAAAATTCTTTCTTTTTCGTCTGTTTGTCTCTTTCCTTCTCGTAAAATATACACAGCTGCAGTTCTTTTTATGTTGCTTAAATTACTTTTCCATTCCAACTGTGACTATTCCGCTCAATCCAGAGTATTTTTTGTTAACTATAGGTTTTTAGAGCGCTATATGCTTACAGAATTATTTACTTACAAAGTAAAAGCGAGATTCTACACTATGCTGCAGACGCCTCACTCACATTGCTCTAGCATACAATGATAATCTAACGATATCTCCTTCCCCTCTAACGCTATAGCCATCTATCAGAGCCACCACACTATGATATTCCCAGTTTTTGAAATTCTCATTTATATCTTGAGTCTCCGCAGGTTAACGGTGCATAATCTAATGACAAAACTAATGACTTTTGGCACACGAAATACGTGCGGAGTCCCATCGCCAAAACATGGCGCCGTTTCGCAAAGGGGGAAAGCGGGTTTAACGTGCTAGGGAACATCTGTGGTCTCTTTGTATTAATGAGGGAAATACGTCATAGCAGAGTGCCAAGAAATTCTAAACAAGGAACAAATTACCAAAAAACTTAGAGCAAACGTTTTGAAACATTAAAATGCGTTTTAATGCATGAAATATCAACACGAATGGTTCCTTCATGTTCTATAATCTGTGTTTTGTAATAGTTATAAATTATGTAAAACACAAGAATTCTTCAAGCGAAATTAATTATATCAGACCAGTAAATCTACTGCAATAAATTACATCGATCCCACATCCTGTAAAATTGTCAATGGCATAATAATTTCCACATCTCAATTAATCTTTTGTTCACTTCTGTAACGAATGCAAACCAAAGCACGATTACTATTCTGTACAACTGCGTTAAATTCAGTATCCTGCCTCATCCGCTCTCAAACCAGCAGAGAGCAGTCCCGCTTTCCTCTTCATTTTATTTTCCCTTAAAAATAACCTTCCCCTCCTCAAAGCCTTTGAGCCGCGCGCCTGACGCGGAAGTGCTGTGCGTTAGTCAGGTACAGATGAGTGAATAATTATGAGACCCCAGCTAACATTCGGCAATCACAAGAAATGAGACGAAACAAAAGAAACAAGCAAAGAACACCACAACGGTAAAACATTACAAAGCAAGAAAATACAAAGGAGCAAATGAAATATAAAAATAAGAATTAAACAATAAATATACTGAAACCTTGCGAAGGAAGAAAAAAAAAGACGCTACCTTACGCGGCCTAACTAGGGTAAAAGCGTTAGTCCTGCATGGATCGGGGGGGGGGATGTTTCACTAAATCTGTATCATCATTCCATTATGAGCAACAATAAGAAAAAAACCCGGAAGAAGTACGCAGAAAAAGTTTTTGTCACAGCGAGATAAAAGGGGATTCATGGCAACGCGGAACATCAAAGAAGCTCTTATTCTATGGCACTGACGTTATTAAAATCTTGACATCTGCAGTAAAGGCAAATTACTCGACAGTTGAAAAATTAAATCTACATTCATTCTTAATAAACTCTAATAAGCGAGAATAAATTTATAATAGGTTTTACTGAAAAAAAATTTTTAAATGCGAAAATTATGGTTTACGAGTAAGCTTACGATTATCTTCGTTCAGCGCCCAGTTCCTCCAAAAAACAAAAAGGATAGCTAACGCAATGACACACACGATTCTGAATATATTTCATCAATTAAAACCAGAAATTATGAAGGAACGTAAAATGTTGGCCATGGAATGAATATTCCTCTCTCTCTCTCTCTCTCTCTCTCTCTCTCTCTCTCTCTCTCTCTCTCTCTCTCTCTCTCTCTCTCTCTCGGGATTCTAAAATCTGACTAACTGCTCACGAGACGGAAAGGCGTTAACGCTGAATTACTGATACAACGGAAAATTTAGCATTTCCTTTTTAGAATCAAAAAGAAATAAAGATCCACTGATAATAATTTAATATTAAATTGAGCACAAAAGAAAATATAAATCAATAAACACGACCGTCAAACTATCACATACAAACACGTATCAACTCTATAGAAACATTCAAGAAAAACTGACTAAAATCAAAAGCATCACTGAATGACGGCAGCTCTATACTGTGCTTATACAAAGCAGAAAATAAAGGCTTTCCATATATTTACGAAACCATTCAATACTTATCCTTTTGCCAACTGTTCTCTGTCGGCCTGGACTAGGCATACGCAATTCGTCCTTCGTCCCAAAGATAACGCGTATAATTCTTTTTATAAATTACCATGCAACTTTTCAGGGGCTAATAGGTAAAGTTATAATGCACTCACAAAATCTCTTATATTAAATGATTTCCAATCCGATTTTCTTCCTTTATGCTTCTCCCACAAAAAACTTCCTCACAACCGCTACCAAATGCAGCATCTTGATTTCTGCAAAGTACTTAGTTTGCAGAAATTAAACAGATGATGTGGCACATTTTCCTAACAATAAATTTCCTTTCATTAGCCTCATCATTTCAGACAAAACCTTGACACTGCCCAAAAAGGACACCAAGCGGCACATTCATTCAACGATTCAATTATATTTCCCACCTGCACATTTGGGATGACGACCATCTCTGAAGAACTAACAAGTAAATCCAACCTACGCATTTTCCCATGAAAAGATTTTCTTCAACACATCCTTGAAAAATAACAAAGGACATTATTTTAACAACTCTGTCATTATCATCCAATCCTCTCGTGTCAGGCGCACTTTCCCATTAACACGAGTCATTTTTCGATCATTTAATTAACTTTAAGAATTCCTTTGCTATTACCAAATAAAACTGCTAATAAAATTTATACGCCACGAAAATTTAGTTCCTGTTTTTCGACACTTCTTACAAATTTTCAGACTCATCAATTACTCAAGAAAATGGAAAATTGGGAAACAAATCAATGGACAGTCACAGACGTGCCTATCCTACGCATTTTTGTTACAAGAAACTGTGCAAAAAAACAAAAGGAAATACCGTACAAGAATAAATGCCAGCAAGGATCACCTCAATATAAACCACTCAGTATTTTATCATCATGACTTATCTAGAAACTGCGCATCGGGAAACACAACATTTCCGTCCATTTTAAAAGACACCGTGACAAAGGGAGTGACGCAGGAAGGAAGGACAAGGTTACAGAAACGTCTCTAAGGTTTCTCAAAGAGATCACAAATGAGCATCAATCACGAGATACATCAAGGTGAACGCTAAGGTCCCCCTTATTGTCTGTGTTCCTTCATATCATTCCCACAAGAACCTTTCTCATCTCGTGCGGCAACTGGGGAAAAAAAAAAAAAAAATTTAAGCAACAAGGTTGCATCTTCTCCCAGACAGACCTGACATGACGACCTTATGCATGCATCGAATGATGATAACCTTTCTTTCTGCGATTGCAAAATGTACGACTGTGACATTATATGTCATCTCCATCTTTGTCATTCTTATTCAATGCTATTTCACTTCCTCTTTTGACTTTAATATAGAATATCTATGCCATACTGTAAGAGTAATACCGACACAAAATACACAAAAACGACTGAGGCAGTTCAATTTAAGAAATCCAATTGGAAGCCAATAATTATCGAAAACGTATTTTGATACTTGATATTACAGGCAGTGATTTACATGACTGCTCCAGATAATAATAATTAAATTGAATATAGTATTGAGGCCAAAGGCCAAGCACTGGGACCTATGAGATCATTCAGTGCTGAAACGGAAACTGACACTTAAAAGGTTTGAAAGGTGTAACAGGAGGAAAACTTCGCAGTTGCACTATGAATCAATTGTTAGGAGAGGATGGAAAGTAAGATGGAAGACTGAGAATACGAAAGGAGGTACAGCAAAAGAAACGAAAGGGGTTGCAGCTAGGGGCCGAAGGAACGCTGCAAAGAACCTTAAGTAATGCTGCATGAGGTGAACTGACGGCACTACCCCCCTACGGGGGGTATTATTATAATTCTTAGTGAATAACGTAAACTTTATTACCGCCACAGATGTTACATTACTGTACAACTACCACCAGCGTCGTCGCCTTTGTTGACTTCCTGACATCTATTTACATCATCACTATTATTAACAACCGAGCAATCAAGGGTGTATTGAAACAGACGAGCCCAAGGGGGTTCTCCTCTGGACCTGGAAGAACGACATGCCCCGAGGCACTTTCCCAAGATCATCCTCCCCCTTCCTGTGGGTCATCAAATCCCCAAAATTATTTCCACTTACTCAGCAAAAACTGTCCTTCCTGAATCCCCTGGATTTTCAATAAAATTAACAACAGAACCTCCTGAACATCACCAATATAAATTTTCCTGTTCACTGTAAATTTCCTTCAAGAATTACCAATGTATAGCATTGGATTTTAACAGTTTTAAAATTAGAAAACAATAACTGTACAACAATCCCACTATTATATAAAATAATTTTATAACACTAACTTCTCCAATATACTGCAAGCTGCCTTACACATTTTATCGATTTCATCACACTAAGAAAAATAAATTACTTTCCTCCCATTTCCATTACATCTGTTGGTTTAATTCATTGTTCACTGATATTATATAACTTTGTCCTTTTCAAAAGATGAACACCCCAATTATGGCTTTTTCCTTTTTTTAAAAGTAAAATTAGCCCCGATTACATTATTATTATTATTATTATTATTATTAAATGCATACAAGCCCATATCGAACGAATGGCAATTACTGACCAAGGAAGCATCCAAAAATTACAATTATATGTGAAGAAAGAAAATAAATTAACAAATCGTCTGCAAAATTTACATATATATACCATCTCGTCGATCGCATTCCTCAGTGAACACGACTTCCAGGACCCCTTCAAAGACAACATAACGACCAACCTCACAAAAAGTTAATATCGGCCAAAACTTAACGGCACTTGTACCCTAACAGAGGTATACATCACTGCAAAGCCCTACCCACCCACATACCTGGCTACTTACAGTACAAAGTTCGGGCATTAACAAAGAAAGGCCATTAAGAGATTGAGAGAAGGGCTTGAACGGGGAAAAAACCGAAAAATACGGTAGCGTTGAGTCTCCGAAATTCTTGGCTCCCAGCGCAGACACGAGAGGAAGAGGGGGGAGAGAGAGAAAGCTTGTTCATATATTTTTAAGCTCTACAGTATACGCCTATAGCCGGGAGCTCTTTCAGCCACGCCACAGTACCATTCTAAATGCAACACAGCGCTGGCATCACAGGGTTGATTGGGTAGCATCAGAAACGCCTTGGGCAGGCTCCTACACAAACACATTCCCATGGTACACTTCTACTGCAAAACGGCGGGATTAGTAGACTTGAAGCCGAATCACGGATAAGGAAACACGCTTGTGAGAATGAGTCTAGAGAACAGAGAAGGACAGTACTTGAACAGAAGAAAATTGAATTGGTTTTGAGAAAAATTAATCAATGGCATCCAGTTTTGTTTTCTTATATAAAACACACTTAATATCGTCATATCAACATTAAGCCAACAAATAAAGTAGATTTAGGTCACCCATACAGCAGTCTCGTCGTTCACCCCTATTTAATGCGAGTTTTTATAGTTTGCTGTGTATTCATCATTACTATAATTTTCTTCCCTGGTCTTCATTTGTTTCTTTATCACTCAGAGGCCTTTCATTCCTTGGGTCATAACTGTGAGTTACGCGTTTTACAACTACGCTATAGTTAAATACATCATCATCATAATAACAATAATAATAATATTTTAAATTTTCAACAAGACCAAAGACATGTTCTGCTATCTTTGCCAAATGTATATTTCCATTTCAAATTTGAAGATCGAAAAGGCCTGACGTAAACCCCCAGAGAGATCCGGATAAAAAACAAAAGAAACTAAATTTCCGGGATTGCAGCAGCTGGCGTGGGGCCCATGACTCACTAACGAGCCTTTCTTAGTGGCACTCTCACGGCGTGTGTGTGTAGAGAGAGAGAGAGAGAGAGAGAGAGAGAGAGAGAGAGAGAGAGAGAGAGAGAGAGAGAGAGTTATTTCTAAGAAGTTTGTAAGCATTTAAGAAGGCTGCCTAGTCCACGGCTAGAGAACCGTGAACTCCCTCACTCTCTCCTGTGAAGAGTGGCACTAACAGTGGCTCTTTAGTACACGCTACACTGTACATCAGCCCACACTCATGCTAGAATCCAAACATTTTAATTGCAGAAATCTGTCTTTTCCCCATCTTTTCTATATTTACTATATCCAAATGACCTCCTTTTTGAACAAAACCCATCTATTAATAGAAATAGATAATTCGGCAATAAGGAGAATGATTATGAAGAGCAAAAGCAACCACTATTTAACCAAAGCCAAACACCTGGCAGATATCTGAAAACAAATAGTCAATACCAAATCGGGTCACAGTGTAGAAAAAACTAACAGGAAAACATTTGGCGGCTATTATTGAAAATGACAACACGGGAGAGGAGGCTGCAGGTACCACCCACACAAGACTCGCTCACTCTTAGGGGCGTCTTCCTCTCAGTTCACGTCAACACCAATGGAACAACTCCATAGTGACTCATTTCTCACTCTATCTCGAGTCTTTTCCAAGAATTCACAGCTAATGCTGTTGCAAGCGTTATTCATTGCGTCATTTCAAGAAGGAAAATAAAAGAAAAGGTGACGTAAAGCTAAACTTGACCGATAAAGCTCAGAATTCCCTCTGTCAAGACAACATACCTAGTGGATAAGAATGCAAAACATGCAGGCACTCATAAAATATTGTACAAGAGACGAACAATATACCGGATATAAAAACGATTCTGCCACGACATTCGAGACGTGTAAATAACAGGTATAACTACTAATATGGGGGGAGAGAGAGAGAGAGAGAGAGAGAGAGAGAGAGAGAGAGAGAGAGAGAGAGAGAGAGAGAGAGAGACACCTCTACCCTAAGCACCTACTTTACACGGAGCTGAAGAAAATTTTGGTAACAATGCATGACATGTGAACATAATGTTGTTTGCATTTCTTGTATTACACCCAAATAAAACAAAGCCTTTACTGCTTTAGTATTCACTTAAGATATTCCACGGAACAATGCGGCACCATGTACCGAAATAATTACATACAAGAAAGAATTATATTCCACATGTCAACCACGAACACATAATGCCTTGTCCAGTCAAGGCCTAATGAAGGAAATAAAAACAAAACCAAGAACAAGCCTTTTCTCGAAAGAACTGACAGACACGTTTTCTAAAAAAAAGAACGACTACAGACATCAGGAAAGGAGGGGCGAATTCCGAAGCTTGGCAGTACTCTGGAAGGGACGAAACGACCACTGAACCGAGCATTAAAAGGGTTCAAATCTTTAGGGTAAACGGGTACTAATCGTCAGTGAGAGGGAAGTAACGGCTTTTAGCTACCCTGGAAAGATGGAAAAAGATGACAAAACACTGCCCGCAGACAGAGAGAGAGAGAGATACGATTTTGCGGAGGAGAGACCATAAGGATATATTGATTAAAAAAAAAAATAATGTTGTGGTCACTGAATAACCGAATCGTCTTTGTCCCATCGTATTGAGAAGGGAGACAAAGTAAGCAGTCCAAATGTAATTTTGGACTATGAACAGATTTAACCTTTAATCCAAACCTAACGTAGTTTTTCTAAAGGACGACTTTGCACCATAAAGTATAAATAATGGCTCCATGAGACTGAATAAACTAAGTTACAATAACCGACGTTGGAGATAAGGGTAGAAATATTATAGAAGAATTGGAGAGGACATGAGGCACAATGGTATGGAAAGTGTCATGAAGAAATAAACTTGCCTATTCCAATTCAGGTTTCCTCGGACAAAAGCAGCAGCTTCCTCAGAACTTTCTACCGATTTCTGATTGGGTAACTTTACCTGATCCCAGTCCTAATGTCAAACAGAATCGCCCGAAAAATTACCAAACGCCACCCCTGACGTCACATCAGGCCTCTGAGTTTTATCAATTTACTCTGTAAGGCATCAATTTGTCAAGTTATTACTTCCCTTTATATAAAACAACGAAGGAATTATTCTAAATAACACAAAATATACCAAAATAATTTTCACCCTTGAGGGTAATTTGAATTCCTGAAAAGGAAGAATTTCCCAATTACACAAAACTAAAATTACCAATTTGAATTCCTAAAAAGGAAGAATTTCCCAATTACATATAACTAAAATTACCAATCATAAAACTTCAGCATAACCCAGGCCGGAACAGGAAGAAATCAATTTCCTGCTAAACGAAGGAAAGTCTTTTCCTTTCAGATAGTACGATATGAAGTCTACATCTGAATTTCACCCAAACGGAAACAATAATAGTAAAAAGCCGGAAGGCTTCATCGGAAGTCCGCCAACAACAAATAATGTATCAACTGGAAGAACTGAGCCTATTATCTCTCTCTCTCTCTCTCTCTCTCTCTCTCTCTCTCTCTCTCTCTCTCTCTCTCTCTCCTTAAACACGCCAAACCATTCAAATAAAAACAAAAAATGAAAATGCAACTCTACTCTCGGTAGCCTATCTACTATTGTAAGCAGATATGCGCTTAGCTTCGGCGTGTCTAGGAATCAATCATTTTAAATCTTACTTCTTTAATCATTTCTCAAAAAATATGTCATATGGCAATTTTCCACGAATTTTGTTCAACTCCTGAAATATACTTCGTTAAAATGTACTGCATGGCCAGTTCATAGATTGTGGTAAAGCTAAGAATATGCAGCGCTATAACTAGAAAATCGCCTAACGAATGCAAAAATAATTGCAAACCCATCGCAGATTCTTACAGGCCTAATAAGCATGACATTGATAGATTTAATTCCCCATCTGGTTTACACTTCAACTAAAAATCCACAAAACGAAAATGCATAAAAATCTGCCAACCAGCAAATAAAACAATGTAATCAATGTACTAAAAGTAGAAAGAACGATAACTGCATAAAGAAATAGCTTGCAACAACTCAGGGAAAAGGTTGGGAAAACGAAGTAAAAATATGGTAAACACAGGCAAAAATTAATAGACAGGCCAAACTGGGAGTAACCCTGTAAAACTGATAATTCATCATCAGCACCTCCAACGCCTTGCAAGACGAAAGAGGCCTCTGGAAAGTTCAGCTACTCGAGTCGTACCTGGCCGCTCACTTCCAAAAAATCTCTGTATGTAACATACTCCGTGGCGTTTTAATGGCTTAATACATTACAAACCAATTCTGGACAATAATAAACATTTGAATAAACTTCAAATACGGTGTAAAATGTATATATTGAAAGTGGAACACGAGATAAGAAAAATGCTTAAATGAGTTAAAAGAATTTGTATTAGTTTTAAAAATTATTTTTACAAGAGACAAGCATAATGCTTTCTATTTTCGCTTTTCCTTTGCAGTTACATAAAACCAGTTCTTACTGAATTAAGGATGCAATAAGCACCTTTGAGCACGGGGTTTATTCAGGGAGATTAGGAGGACCTCACACTGGCATAAGGCCAGCTTAATATAAAACTAAGGAAGGAGTCGAAAGGGAACATACCTGCAACAATTGTGTGTGTGTGTGTGTGTGTGTGTGTGTGTGTGTGTGTGTGTGTGTGTGTGTGTGTGTGTGTGAGAGAGAGAGAGAGAGAGAGAGAGAGAGAGAGAGAGAGAGAGAGAGACTTATCTGCAGGTTGGTTCTACCTGTCCGGGGGTGAGTTTGCCTCGTCGAGGCTCTCTCCAATGTGGACTCCGGAATTATTCGTAACAGCTAGAGAGAGAGAGAGAGAGAGAGAGAGAGAGAGAGAGAGAGAGAGAGAGAGAGAGAGAGAGAGAGAGAGAGAGAGAGAGATTTGTAGAGTTACTTGTAGTTTGCCTCCACTGAGTGGACATTATTTGTTGCAGTTGTTGTAGCAATTACGTAAGATCTGACTTCGGCATTGTATACAAGATTCCAGATTAATTTACAGAGAGAGAGAGAGAGAGAGAGAGAGAGAGAGAGAGAGAGAGAGAGAGAGAGAGAGAGAGAGAGAGAGAGAGATAATCAGTGTACTGTAACGTAACTGAAGCCCAATTATAACAAAATCCAAGTAGAAAAGGTGGAAACGCTCATCTGCTCCCCCGATACATGCAAAGTATGAATATAAAAATACCTACGAAAAAAAAATTACCTATAGGAAGTGATAGCAATGTTCACGGCAAGTAATTTTTAATAAAACAGAAACATTCTTTGCCATAAAATTCAAAGGAATGAAGACCGACTGCGAAGAAATTAGACTGGGACCTCTAAAAGAAGTCCAACGCCCGCACCTTCACAGGGCAATGAAAACAAACTTGTAAATTTCATGAAGATTGTGCGCTGTGTGACAGAATAAATAGTTCACCTAAAGATATTCTAATATCATGAAAGCAGCTTCCAACATTCTTACAGAAAGAGAGTATTTATGAATAGCTTCAGCCCAGTGGAGAGATCCACGTCGTCGAGGCCCTACACACAGGCCAACTGTATTGATGATAAAACATGCTGGCCGAGCAATGGACACACCTCTGAGTTTTTTTTTTCTCTGACTCGTAGCTGCGCTCCACAATGATCGACTATCAATTAGGTACCCAGTGCACTGTTTACGTCATGCTGAATTTTAGGAAATAATAAATAGACATATTTACCCACCTTCAAAACCAGTCTCTCCAATTTACCTAAGCATTCAAATACCTCAACCCCTCATTAATTCGTGTCATTCCTCTCTACCACTATGTTAACTACTGACCATTCCAAGTCTTCATATTGACGATCCCAAACCCCATCATCTTTCGTCTTCTTTACATTCCCAATAACCAACCCTCTTTCCATGTATCTACCTTTTCACGTCGTAATCACATTTCTCCATTTATTCCGAATTCCTCGTTCCTATTACCATTGCAAATCCATCTCCCCCACATCAATTTCGTCTTCCCCTTTAATTCTCCCTCAAGTCTTTCCTGAATTCTTTCCTTATACTTGGCAAGTGTTGGAAGAATGCCACACTTTTTTCCCCACCTCCTTCAACTCATTCCCACCTGACTTGAGATTTAACTACACAATTCTACATACTCTTCCTGTACACGATACATGCCCACCACCACCAATCCCACGCCGTATTACGCGGAAGATGAAAAACAGTTTACAATAATAATCAACTACATCACGAAAATGTATCAAGAATAGAAGTAGGAAATAATGCAGATTTAGATTATTTGAGAGATAACTAGACGTGAATGCTGTGATTCTGGGATTATGGAGTCGTATATACCGAAACCTCATGGCTACTAAGTTTCTAGTAGCCATCAACAGGTTCGGAATCACTGTGGGAGTACATATCTTATAGGTGATCTATTCGTGCTTTAAAATATTTCTTATAATAGCTTGCTTTCTCTTCCTAATGTTTATTATTTCGTTAAAAAATCATTATGATTAATCATTTCTTCAATCCATCACCAGTATTTCTAGCACTGATACTCTCATCAGACACTATCACAATCAGACCCACATCGTTCTATCCCTCAAATCACTTGAAGAGCAACAGCATCTCTCTCTCTCTCTCTCTCTCTCTCTCTCTCTCTCTCTCTCTCTCATTTTTGTCTATACTGTATACCACCACATTTTTCTAACAATGATACTTACACCTTTGTTTCTTAAGGGTTTCAACCTACTCTTCCTCTCATCCAATTCCCTTTTGAAAAGCTTAAAAATCTCTCTCTCTCTCTCTCTCTCTCTCTCTCTCTCTCTCTCTCTCTCTCTCTCTCTCTCTCTCTCTCTCTCTCTCTCTGGAGATTTCATCTACTTGAGACTCTCCCAACCCTCGGCGTCAATCACCTTCTTTCCTCTTGCAGCCTCTTCACATAAACGTATCCGCCTCGAATGTCTGCATCCATTTATCACTCGCTCTAAAGCCGATCCCATTTTGGACCAAGCGCACTGAGCACATCGGGGAACAATGAGGACGGCATAGCTGGGGCATTTTGCTAATTCGAAAAGTACAAAAACTAAAAATGAATTCATCGTAAGTACACTGGCATTACAAACTGTCCCTAGTATATCAGCAACAATTAAGATAGAAATAGTAACAACATCGAGCAAGATTCGCAGATGCTCGGATCAACATGCTATACACAATATAGTCACTTAGGGGCTGCTCCAGGAGCAACAGCCCGTGATGGCATAAATGCAGCTTAATTTACGACAATAGAAATAAAATAATGGCAGCTACCGTAACGTCAATAGGAACTGGACATCAACAAAAATATGGACAGGAACAAGACCAGGAATGTAATAATCCCAATTACATCAACATACTACACCAAGAGTACTAAGACAAATGCCAAACACCAGAACAAAATTCGCTGACAGAATTATATCACGCACAATAAAAATCCTCAATTTTAATCCACATCAGCTGTCTGAAAGTGCACGCCACCCTTGACATTTCCATCGGTAATTCTACTACACCCAACCAAAGATAAAAAACAAAAAGCTGTAACAGCCCCGAGACATTTATACTACGCACACACCAAAATGTTCAAAAGCTCTGAGGCTTTAAGACAGAGGCAAACTGTTGAACAAACTTTACCCAGTGAAGAAGCTTAATGATAAATAAATATCAGAACGCGGAGACTACCTTTAACGCTGTTACGCAACGGCAAGAAATAAAGGAGCTTTAAAAATTACCAAAATTTACGACAAGCTGACGCAAGCTTATGGAAAAACGATGATAAAACTTAACAGCAGTAATTTAAGCAGAGATACTGAGATCAACTTCCTTAAACTACCAAACAGAACCACCTCACACAGCCCTAGCATACGTGTACCCAACCTGACCTTTGACCGCAAATTCAGCAGCGTATTGTTGACACTTGAATGTCACTGCCATAATTTAAACAAGATCAATAAAAACATGATCAAACTAAGTCTTTTGTGGGGGGAAGGGAACTGGTCTGCTTGTAAATAAAAACAAATATATGATTGTCAACCTATCTCAGGATTAGGAGGTAAGAGCGGGTCTGAATTTGATACTTAAAATAAACTGACATTCGTCCTCCGTTCCCGGACTGAAGGAATGTGTCACACTGTGGGGGACATCATTTATGTAATGTTTGACGAACGTCTATAAGTTATGCTTATTTTTATGTCTTTTATTTATGTTTCTAATGAATCATTAAGTGGAAAACTTAGTGCCGTCAGAAATCTATCAAATACAATAGTAAAGGCCTAACAAACTTAGGAATGGGTAGACAAGGGCTTTTAATGCTTAAACATTTGACTGACGGTAACTACTGAAAATAGCAGGAAAAATAATTTAGGCAAGGCATGTGTAATTCATTTCAAAATTAAGTTTATGTACAAGGCAACGGCTAAACACTGTTGTCTAACAATTTTGACTGACTGACGTGAGAAACATTTCTATCAATGGAACAGAAAGGAATGAATTTTCCCGATAAGGGTCGCAAAGAGCAATGAACGCACACAACAGCAATCATGCATGCAAAAGTTATTCTAACTTTTTGATGAACTACAGATGCCAGTTCTGAATCTCACGTAGCATCAATCTCTCCTAACATACGTTCGCTAATAAACAAAATATGTATCGATGCATATGTTCATGGGTATATTACTGTGTAGATATAAACATGTTCAATTTGAGGGTGGACGTACACAGACATGTTGTTGAAACGCGACATGTGCTTCTTCACACTTAAGTGTAAACTGAAAAGGTATAGCTATTGGATCATTAAGAGCTCGACTGTCTGGTGACAACAATCCTGTAGAAGGTGTTACACTGACCCGCCAGTTCTGTTACTTATACATAAAGTCAGCCTTCTCAACCAAACAAGACGACATCTTGACAGACACAACAAAACCACCAGAGATAACATTTCTTCATTAAAAAGTCTTATCTGCAATCGTCTCAAAATCACTTATTATCAACACTGGAAAGTCGTACATAGTTGGCAATTGTCCTGGAATCAGTAATATTCTGAACGGTTACTGAAGCAGATGCCTCAATGTCTGAATCAAACTGTACATGTACACCCTACGTCTCATTTTTATTCCATGGTTTGTACAATAATCTCGTATAATAATAGCATACTCATTTTAATATTAACTAATATATTAATGCCTTACAATGAATCGGAGGTTTAAAACTTCTGACAACTTAATACACCGCCTATAATATGGTATCAGATACTTAAAACTGCAAGCACCCGAAATAATAATAATAATAATAATAATAATAGTTTTCTCGGCTACTAAATAATTCCATGACAACGATTCAAAGCAAAAACTGACTGACCATATTGAATCTGGGGTTACAACCCGATAAGCCGTCTAAGCTGAATATTAATATCTGCTAAGCAAACAATAAGACTGAGCTATAATTTGCACAGAGCACAAGGCCCTGCATGCCAATGCCACAAACCCTGTGCAAATTCAAGAGTGCCAGGAGTCCGTGAGAGATTGGAGGGTGGAAAAGGAAGAGGAGTTAATAATAGTACACGAGAGAGAGAGAGAGAGAGAGAGAGAGAGAGAGAGAGAGAGAGAGAGAGAGAGAGAGAGAGAGAGAGAGAGAGAGAGCCAGATGCACGTGCTCCAAAGGAAGAGAGAGAATGGTCCCGTCCAGTTTCAATCTAACCGGGAGACTTTTAAGTGCAGTTAAAGTGCTCAGCTATAAGGAATAAGAGAGGAAACGATGAAGTGCTACAAGATTAAAGACTTGTGGATATGAGCAAGCGATCTGTGCTGCGTGGCAGTGTAACGAAGCGATGAAAAACGGCATGCTGAGAATGTCAAGAAAGGTCTCTAAACAATGACTACTAACCCGTAAACGGCTACTGCTAGCCCGAGAATTCTACTGCCAGACAAAAGGCTGGAGAAATGTATGGGGCGTTGAAATTTGAAACATTTAATATTGAAAGATGGTATAACTGATGACTAGAGTGAATATTAATAATAAAGTACTGTAAATAAACAGGACCGATCAATGGATAACAATATGCAGTATGAATGAAAGGAACTCTCAAGAGAAAGAACGATGACAACTAAAGCCTAATCGGTCAACAACTGCTGATTTCTATTCTTAAGAAATATTAAATATCGGGGGAATCTTATTTGTGACGTTTATTGAACCGCACACATCAGAACGAACACTTATCATACTGTCCGAAAAACAGTAAACTAAGAGAAAGGAACCGAATTATGTACGCGTGTGATGACGACAAAATTGAGGAAGGGGCGTAAATACCTTAAGATAAAAAAAAAAGAAAAAGACTGATGTTTGGGTGACGCTGTCATCTTAGGCAAGCACGCCTGTGTCTGTCTGCTTCGTAAGCGGAGTAAGACCAATGATGTAATTCCGACCACTTCCCGTGATGTCACTGAGCCAACGTGTCACCGAATGCCACTTGTAATTCATGCATCGGTCACTCATTACACTCAAATCAAAAATAGCCCACTTACGCCAACGACGGATGCTGCCTAGCGTCACTCCCAAGAACTCCGTTACGTCCGAAAATTGTCACGGGCAGTAGGTGGACAAATGTCAGAAGTGGTCGCAAAGCCAGCATATGATTTTAACCCGTTCTTGTCCTGCCTGCACCTCTTGCCTTCTAAACAGTCACTCTGTGTTAGGTAGCTGAGTGGACACGCTCAATCTCTTGACCAAAAGCAACAGATCATTGTCTTGTTACAAAAAGAGAGAGGATGACTTGACAGGCTTTCAAGTCCTGAGGCAAAAACTGCTTAGCGTACAAGAGGGGACTGAAATGTTCTCATTACGTATTACGTCATGACGTGTTTACATGATTCACGCCGTATGTTATCTATCTATTCCTAGAATTCTACCTTGGTCATAATCCGAAATATGTTGCAATGTGACATTACGTTCTATTTCTTTTTTTGTGGTTACTTAGATGATAATTCACTGCAACATTACTCCTGTTTCATTTTCCACCCGCGTTATTCAAGATATTTTTTTGAAATCCATACCAATCATGACATAACCGAACAGCCCAATCCTCTCTCCTACACGTTCACGAGCGAAGCGCACAGGCAAGCAAAAGTAAATCGCAGTATTGACTACACATACATTTCCGATAGATTACTGTACTCGTGTTACAAATGAAATGTCAATCAATTCTTCAGCAGGCGAACAATGCTAAAGTCAATTGCAAAATACCCCGACACATATACAAATATAAGATCTACTACCGTAAGCTGTTCACACTTCCACGATAAAATTGGACGAAAGAGTGGTCGTTCTTCAAGTGTAAGTAATGTTGCCATCGGCCATGTTTGTCTCATATCACTCGCCATTCATATGTTGGAAATAAGATGAACAATTATCAAACAAACAACATACCTCCAAATGGCACAGACTGGTCTATCGTACGTTAATGTACTCCACATACCTGTAAAGGAAAATGATTCCGTATAAAAACCACTAACAAAACAATTGTGTAAGAAACACAGAAATTAATACATATTACATGAATAAAAACAATATAAATGGACTTTTCATGTAAACATAAAATAAGGAGCATTATATAGTAATACCCAAAGTGTATGGAAAGCTGAAAATAATTTCACATCTAAGTTGCTACGAGGAAATGGTAAATACCCTTAGGCCTAACATACAGACATTATAAATTATATATGTATATATATATACTTGTATACATATACACACATACGCAAGATAATCAACATGGCAATTTTTCAGGATGAAGATCAATAATCTATCAAATTTCAATCCTAGTTTGTATTTGTAATACAGCGACACGGCCTAAAAGAGAGAGAGAGAGAGAGAGAGAGAGAGAGAGAGAGAGAGAGAGAGAGAGAGAGAGAGAGAGAGAGAGAGAGAGAGAAATTTACAACGATGATTAGAGTGAAGATGCGAACGTCGAGGTAGGAGAGAATATGAATGGAGGAGGTAGAGGGCTGAGGGGGGGAGGGCAACAGCTGCCGAAGAAAATCTAAAGAAAATGAGTTGGTTCCTGACGTCTCCAAACATAGCCCACCTCACCACCCTCCCAGCTCTCTCTCTCTCTCTCTCTCTCTCTCTCTCTCTCTCTCTCATCTCTATATATATATATATATATATATATATATATATATATATATATATATATATATATATATATATACATAGACGCAATCAGGCATCTTCCATCTGCATCTTCCAGCAAGAAACGTGTACCCCTTTCTTCAAGCGCCATCTTAAGTCACTCCAAAACTTAAAAGGTAGAGGAACTGTCGTTGATTTCCCTCTTGTTTCTTCCTGAGGTTGGTTATTCGCCCTAAAATATCTCTCCCCACCCACCAAACAGCTGCCTCAGTATAAACCCCGGTGGCTGTGTTGAGAAGGGGGTCTTTCTTCTCGACGAAAGGAGAAACAGGGAAATTAAAATGTGCTATTTTCAACCTCCTCTTCCACACATCGTCGTATGCTGATCATCAACGTTTTTTTTTTTTTTTTTACTTGCACGATATCTTTAAGTTCTGATTAATATTTAGAAATATATTTTCATAAGCAGTCGCGAAACTAATCATTAGAAATGATAAAGTATTTATTACATTTTCGCAATGATATTTCTTTCTTCTAAGCAATTCACGTCGTTTGGACAACAGCTATCGTTAAATTTCGAAATAAATTATTTATGATTTAGTTTTAAATGTTGCAATAAAACGAAAATTTGCTAGCATAAACTAATGTAACTGGTACCTGATGACCGTACACCAAAAATAATTATATATATAAAACCCTGCCATTTTTTTTTTTGAGTGCAGAGGGGAGTCTAATTTAATCTATGCGCCACACCACCCACTCTCCAGACGTAAAATTAAAACATCTGCGGTAGTTTCCACAGTCACACAAGTTTTACATAAAACAAAGGCATGTAAAAATAAAGAACCGGAACAACTCAAGCTAATATGACTTCACAAACACAACAGTTCCTACTTATTGGAACGACCATCGAAACATTACACACCAAAGCCTTTAAGATGCCGGTGGGGTGTGTGTGTGTGTGTGTGTGTGTGTGTGTGTGTGTGTGTGTGTGTGTGTGTGTGTGTGTGATCATGTTGTCACCATAGGCTCTAACAGTTCATCACATTTGTTTCATGCAAACACAACCTAAATTGGAAAATCGCAACCATGCTGGTTCATCAATATCCTCTGTTCACAGACAACATATGCGTGCGCAGAGGAAGGTGTAATATGCGCAGCCGAGCCAAGGTGAAATAAGATGGTTCCTGCATACGAATGCCACACGTGATTCTAGTACTAAAAGATCTGGCTCTCACATGACGATGTCCTTATCCGGCCAGGCTTCAAGAAAGCTAAACCTTGCTACAAGAGGGTTAATTCTTACGATAAAAAACAAAACCGGCAGATAAAAATACAAAAAAACGAGACCATTTAAGAAAACTAAAGAGAAAAAGATCAAATGAGATAATATCCCCGAAATGACTAGAGCTAAAACGTTTGAGGAGCAAGTTTCATAATAAAACGATTAGCGTGTTTCAAATACTATTGTATGAAACACAGTTGGAATTTAGAGACGACGAATACAGTTTCCTCTTGCTTCTACAGTAAATACAAAACAATAAGCCGGAAATACTACAATCTTACAGAAGGTTCTATTTTGATTGCTTGAGTCAGTTAAGGAAGAATGCAAGGAAAACCTTACATCTAGACTCAACAATACTTCTAAGATTTGGTAAAAAAAAGAAAAGTAATATAACGATAAATGGTAAATAGACAGGAAAAAATAAGACCGAACACATTAGAATATATAAAAAAACAAGCTCAAAATAAATCTGAAGCAATTTTCGCCTCTAGTGTCAGGTACTACTATTAATGTGTCTGACAAACAGATAAATTAAACGCTGACATAAAGAGCCCGCCGAGATTTATGATGGTGAAATAAAAGAAAAAAGATTTATCTTTAACACAGACACTAGCCAGATGGATAGGGGCAATTATAATAAATATATATATATATATATATATATATATATATATATATATATATATATATATATATATATATATATATATATATATATATATATATATATATGCTCATTAAGCTACAAATGTTTAGTATCCAATTCGCTCTACCTCGGAAATAATATATGTATATATATGTATACAGAAGGAGAATTATAACTGATAAGCGGTCCGCCATCCGGTTCAAGTCCGTGAGATGACGAACCACTTATCTATTACAATTCCCTTCGGTATACCTATATATACAAATATTGTTTCCGAAGTAGAGCGAATTGATATTAAAAGACATTTGTAGCTTAATGCTCGTGTATTAATCACGGTGATGTGATACAAAATTATATATATAAAATTATATATATATATATATATATATATATATATATATATATATATATATATATATATATATATATATATATATATATATATATATATATATATAGAATCTACAGGTCACTTTGTACCATATACGTATGTAATTGTGTTAGTCACAATGCCATCTTAACTTCTCGAATTCTTCCCTCTTTAAATACACTTCTCACTACAAAGTCTTAGATCCAAATGCGAGAAATATGAAGCAATTCTGATGTCTGTACCGGGATTCGAACCCGCACCCAGAGTAATCAGAACGAAGTCACATGACCTTGTTCTGATTACTAGGGATGCGGGTCCGAAATATGTACACGACAGTCATCGACTGGGCTGAACGCACCAAAAACCTAGTTCAAAAACTTTACGGAGGCGCCCACTCCAAAGGAAAATGGCGTTTGACAAATGGATACATACAATCATACATAACATACATGTGTGTGTGTGTGTGTTATAAAAAAAAATCATAGTGTTTGCACATGATTTTAGTTTAAGCGAATACCACTGGCAATTAGCAGACAAAAGGTTGAGTGTCAAGCGCAATCTCAGTTATTCAAGCATCTTAGGGGAACAAAATTAGAAGACATATTTCCCTAGAGTATTAGCTTATTGTATATATGCACGTAACTCACAAGAACAGATGCAGTTTGAATACAAAATACAATAAGGAAAATGAAACGAGAAAATGGCCCTGACTGTTTTGTCTAGTCAGACATTTTCAAAAGGACTGGTGCATAATATAAATTTACATAAGTGTTAGGGTGAAAGCAAAGTGCACGACCATTACAGGTAGTTAAAAGTGCCGTTGATACTATGTATAAGGGCTGCTGGCGTGTTCGTAGGATAAGGTACAACCTCTGTGTTCTATGAAGTACCAATGGTTTTGGATGTACTCCAAGGCAGAAGAGTGCTCAGTCAATGGTTGTGGACCCTTTGAGGAAAGAAAGGGCCCCTAAATGGCATATGAGCCTCTAGATATGTGGCCATGACAAACACAACTCACTCCTGTAGAATTCTGGGAAATAATAGCAATCTCGCTGCCCGACGTGCTTTGAGACTCCATATGGCCGGGGCATTGAGACTGTAGCCCCACACCTTCTTTAACTGCGAATAACAAAAAGTTAAGGTTTTGAATGTGAATGGTCCTGATGCAGATGAGAGATGTATAATCTGAAGTAAAACTGGGGCTGAGACAAAGGTGCGTTCTGACTCAGTTGCTATTCATTTTCTTTATATTATAGGGAAGCAAAAAGTCAAAGGAAGGGCAGCAGATCTATGGGCAAAGTTGTGGGATAGTGTGGGGACTGGATCGTGAATGGAGAATCGAATGGCTGAAGTTCACAGACTATACAGTGATGACTGGGGACAGTGCAAAGAAACTGCAGAGAGTTTGGAAGAGAAAACTGATAGTGAATATGCGCAAGGATATGGCTATGAGGGTAAGGGGAGCCAACTCTACCGACTGGAAGTGAAGCGAGGATGTTGAATGCGATTGAAGGAATGGCGGAAGTTGTCGAGATGAGCCGATTTAAATATCATTTGCGGTATTACGAAAAATTTAAATGGCAAGAAATGTAGATATACTTACAATGATGGTAAAACAGTTTAGGTGAGAGGATGAGTCAGTGTCTGAGATGGTTCGGACTTGTGGAAAGAGTGGAAGTTGAAAGGTTGGTAAAAATTATACAACTTAGAAGTGGTGGGAGGGCAAAAGGAGAGGCAGACCTGTCTGGGCTGAATAGATATTGGAAAAGAAGCTAGAAAATGTAGGCAAGATAGAGGTGAATGGTGCAGTGTGTATGTGTATGAGTTTCGACATGCAATGGTGAGCCTTCTGTGATGGTGTATGAATCAACTTGTTTATTAGAAGTTTTCTGCACATGGAGCTCATCAACAACTCAGCAACTGAGTCTGAATATGGACGTGATTCTCTTTTTCGCGACCACTCCCTGCCGGAGGAAACTGATCAATGCTGGGAAAAAAATTGTGCACGCGCGTTTATATAAGAAAAAAAAACCACGCAGTGAGAGAGAGAGAGAGAGAGAGAGAGAGAGAGAGAGAGAGAGAGAGAGAGAGAGAGAGATTACGGTCCTCGCTTTCCTCTCCTTGAGGAATATGGCTGATTCGCAAAATCGTTTTTCCCGTGGCCTGATGAGGTTACCACATCTAGTCACAACAAAAAAGAATTCCTGGTCAGAAAGAGATTGGCATTCTCTTATAGCTAAATGCTCAATGGTTTCATTTCAGTATTGAAGTACATTTTTTTGAATGACGCTACTTTTCTCGTATCCATGTTTCGTTTTCATCAATTCCAAAGCATTTCAGGCGCAATTTATTTATCTCCATAATTTGCGGACTCGCCACAACCAACTGAAGATGTCTTGCTTTGTCTTACGTGCTTATTTCCCCTCTTAGACACTTTCTCCAAACAGAGTAGATTTGACTCCACTCGATTAGAACCCTATTAAATGTCTCTCGCTCTAAAACACACACAAAACTATACTTCAATAAACACCATCAAAAACACGCAAACCATGTGCTGTGATCAACCCCACGAAACCATAAATTAAAAACCTAAGATGTGGTATGAGAGGAGAGGGCACCATACCTATCTTTTCACCGCGGATTGTTCCCTTTATCCTCTCCAAACCAGAAGTATTGGTTTGGGTGGAAAACACGTGTCTGTTGGTGTAACCTAGACTGCCTCCTTCCAATATGGAGGTCTTGGCAGAAGCTACACCTAATGTTCAGCTGCGCCAAATCCCCTCCAGGGGAGGGAGGCGCGGCTTAGAGGTCATTTTCAGTAAACAATGGGCAGAAAAGCATTGGTTACATTTCCTTAAACTTCCAAAACAAGCGTTACTTAGCATGGTATGGGATGCAAATGACTATAGAAGTGATAAAACGCACGAATAAATCTAAATTCAAAGCTATTTCCTTAATTCCGAAAAAAACAAGCAAAACAGAGGTACTCTTAGCATTGGCAAACCATGAGATCGACTTGTACTCAAAACCCATTGGCCTCCGAACCTTTACAACTGTGATGGTTGCGCTCTGAGGAACATTCACACGAATAATAAGAACTTCTGAGACTGGCGCCTGCCGTCAAATCAAACCAGGAATAGCATATAAAAACATTAATAAAAATGTCCCTATTCTTCTTATGGTAGCTACATTTCAAAGCGTGTGTACAGCACTCAGACTAGAGACATTAAAGGAACAGTTCACTTCAAATTTGATTGCAGTCCCAATTGGTTCTACCCACGAATTTAGCTAACCTCAATCTCAAGGTCAATCACGAATCAAAGATTTAGCCGAATCGCTTCCTCAAGGTCTATCTCGATTCAATTCGCGGTGTTCCAAGTTCCTTACACAACACTTTCAATGCATTCCGGTTCTAACAGCTATAAAATCACAGGAAAAAAATTGCTACTGGTTAAGATGTAAACCTACACAATTAATTACTGGACTGTCATATCATCGTCGACTTATACAAAACACGAGAAAAACATAATTATGCAATAGAAACAGAACGGGAAACAAATAATTCGCAGGAAATCGTCAGTGACAGGGGAGTCCTGATGAAAACTCAACTACGACAAGAAGGCTAGTTTGCAATTACAGTAAATAATGAAAACTTTGCTAAATGCTACTGAACATTTCTATTTCATTCGACTTCTGAGCATTAAAAGCAAAACCTGAAACAGAAACCATCCAGAGACCCTCAGAGCTTCAAATGAAAAATGAAAGCATGGCCTTCCACGCCTCAGAGAACAGGCAACGACAAAAGAGACACGAGGAAGAGGAGACGCGTCAGAGGCAAGGAGGGGCCCCAGAGGCAACAGCATAGGATCTTGACATCAATGTCATCATTACAAGTGGCGCAGGGCAACAGCTCCAACGGCAGCGACGTCAACTAGCAGAAGCAGCTGTTAGACAGATATCTCTAGAAAAACCATGGCAAAGACAAAGTAAATAAACGAAAACGACCGTCCTCACTACAATGATGGACGGACTCTTCTAGCTCTCTCTCTCTCTCTCTCTCTCTCTCTCTCTCTCTCTCTCTCTCTCTCTCTCTCTCTCTCTCTCGAACTGCAAAACCAACACCTCTTCCCTATTCATCACTTCAATCCCGGGCTTCTTTGTAGTCATGAAATTCGTGTTGGCAGTGTCTCTAAAAACTCATCCGCAATGTATTAAAAGCAGAAAAAAAAACCCGCAACCGTCCCAGTTTCAAGGTGCGGGCGCGCGCGCGCTCGTGTGGGGGTATGGCCGGGGGGGGGGGTGGCGAAGGAGACAGAAAGAGAGAATCGACCAAATAAATGGCAAGGGAAGCAAAACCAGCAGAACTGAATAAATCCCTAAGCATGCACTACATCGTCAGCGGACTTTTGACTGATAGTCTACCATTTCTCTTGCACTATCATACTCTTGAATCCAAATTCATTGGCGGCGAGAGGTTTCTGGCAAACTCCGCAATCAGAGAAAGAGAAACAGGGGCGGAGAGAGATTCACCTTCCATGCTGGTCAGCAGTCTCTTCTTCATATACACGAAAATCTGAATCAAAAGGAAAGGACAGCAGTCACATTCCAAAAGGCTCTGTCATGACTAAGAGCTCAACCTCGAAAATTATTTCAAATGTACCTGGATACAGATCCAGGAGGAAGTAAAAAAAAATATTACATCAGATGTGGCAGCAGTAAAAATTAAAATATTTCAACGAAACTTCACCATACTTTGAGGTGCTGTGACAAAGACAAGGCCTATACCACAGTATACCACCCTATATAGGGAAAACCAAATAGGGCTTAGTTGACCTAAAAATGCACACATGAACAGTTACCAGCCAACTGATGATTTTCAGGTCAGAACAAATCTTGAAGTGATGCACATTCACTGTCACAATTTATTAAATTGTTCCTATTTTCATCATCTCATTTCATACAGGAGTCCTATTTATTTTTGCTATTCTATCATTCAGGAAGAGCTACCATTCTCCCAAACTTCCTGTTAATCAGGGGACCTATTCTTTTTCTCGCATCTCCTATTACTCAAAACCCATTATTTCAACTCGAGTATTCAGTCATGATGTTTCAGCAGTCCCCTATTGAATTGCATAAAAGACGCCGAAAAATGCTCAATAGGATTTTTCTAACTCAGCCACAATTAACGCACGGATGCACTTTCCAGATAATTTATCATGTTCCTTTCCACCTCTTTTTCTACTGTCTCCCTCTCACATACGTTTAATATTGAGCTTATCTCTCTCTCTCTCTCTCTCTCTCTCTCTCAAAAGACCGAGGTAAAAAGTACCATACCCTGAAAAAGGCTGCTAAACTGATGCACAAATGCATGTTTTCTTTTAAAAACAAACAGCAATGGTGATACACTATTCACAAAATTTTGCACCACAAAATCATAAAACATTTGCTGACGTACAGAGTAAATTTTAATTTCAAGATTTAGTTTTTAAACAATTCACTACACAACTCCGAATCAAAATCTTCTGAAACTCCTCAGGAAATTATTCAACTTGAAAACTGACGGGCCTACAAAGCCCTAGGCATGCAGGATTATGCAAATCACAGTCAGGATTATTGACATAAACCTACGAAAACACTTCAGAGGAGAATGCCTGGCATGTCTACTTGTATAAGTAGAAACTGTTGACACTCCGACGTATACCAACAGAACCACAAAAAATTAACATAAAAATGAAGACGACAAACCTTCAATATGGCGGTTTTCAAGAGGAGAGAAAACACAGAGTAAATCGTGAAGCCAAAACAACACTGGTGCTATCGAAGCGATGACTCAAACAAATGTCAGAGATTGTAGGGAAAATGGTTGTTTTTAAAAATAAGACTACTATTAATTGACAATAAACGAAAAAATGGCAATTCCGAAGAACCGAAAAACTGCAGTGAAGTACAAGCCAACAATACGTTGCTATCCACGAGATGAGTAAAATATCAATTAAAGCAGCATGACTCAGTTATTTGTGCAAAATGACTACGTTTAGAGAGACTTTGCCATGACTAAGCCAGTGAAACAGTCGAGGAGGGCGGGAGGCGAGGGAGAGGAGGACGACGATGGGGAGGAGGGTTAAGCTGAGGAGCAAGGGACAACAACGAATGCATCGATGTGACCATCTACATCATTTGGGAGTAACAAAGTGCCATGCTAAGGAGGCAGCTATTAACGACAAACGGCGGTCATAAAATACCGAGATTCAAACTCTACAGACAAAATCCAACCGCCTGCTGCATCTTTTAACAAGCTGATTGGCCCAAACCAGCTGTGGCACTGGGTAGCGATACCACCCTTTAGTCTTGAAAACACTGTAAGGGCCAGACGGTTGTAGAAAATCTGGTTTTAGTATTTCAATGAATCATTTAAACGAAGGCCTAAGGGCCTGGCTAAAGATGCGGGCAAGGAAACGGTGACGGTCTCATAACCGAAAAAGAAAGAACAAAAATTACGTTCCAAATACGATATATATATATATATATATATATATATATATATATATATATATGCATGTATGTATTCCCACTTCTATGTGGGGTCGATGGTTCTGACAACTTTCCTCCAACTGGCTTGGTCGAACATATCGTCCTCTAACAAGTGTTTGTCACTCAGATCTTCTTTAACTACAGTACATCCATCCACCTTCGCTTCGGTCTTCCTCTCGCTCTCCCACCAGGCACCTCCAGCTGCATCACTCTCCTCCCTACTTATATCTCATCCCTTCCCATCACATGGCCATACCACTGCAGTCTTCTTTTCTGGGCCTTCTTTGATAGTTCTACGACTTCAATAGTTCCTCTTATTGTTTCAATCCTGATCATGTCCATTTTCGTCACTTCACACAACCATTTAATAATTTTCATTTCTACCGCATCCAATTTTCTTCTCTCAGCTTGCCTTTTTAGGAATTTACCTCTCGTTGGAAGAACGACTGATAAGAAATTACACAAACATATACATACATACAAACAAGGACAATTAACTATTACGATATATATATATATATATATATATATATATATATATATATATATATATATATATATATATATATATATATATATATATATATATATATATATATATATATATAGATGGCAGAAGGAATGACAGGGCAAGAGAAGTGTAAAAATTTAAGCGTAGAAAACTGCTGACTAAGCTTCTCTCCAGAAACACTCCTGTATATTTGAGGGAACAGAGAAAAATCTGTACTTGGCATACATGGACCTTGGCAAATTACAAAGATGCATATATGGAGGGTGCTGAATAAGTATAGCATAAAAGGCAATCTGTAATGAACAAATAAATTTCTTTTCTTAGGACAAAAGCAAAAACTAACAGTCTGTACACCAAAGAGTGACTGGTTATGTGTAAAAACGGGTTTGAGACGAGGGTGTGTGAACACTGTAAAGATGAAGCGATGTGAGAAGTCGAGAAAAACGACACTGGAAGCAGGTACAAAGTTGGAACCAGAACGAGTGGCAAGGACCTGAAATTTGTAGGTGATACAGTGTTGATGTGGGATAATGAAAAACTAACAAAACTGGTGAAAGATTTGTGTTTGTAAGAGAAGAGAGTTGCAGAATGAGGAAATGTGAGGTTGGCGGTGAAACTGAAACCAAGATGAAAATTGAATGTTAACATGGACAGTGAAAGAATGAAAGTGGCTGGTATTGGTATTTTGGCTGTAAATGGAATGAATGGTAGAACCATAAGACAAGTGTCACAGCAGGAGAAACATGGATGCTAACAAGGTCAATACAAAGGATATGGAAAAGAAAGGTGTGGGTTTGGAAGCCAGTGATGCGCTATAAAGTGGGAGGAGGAATTACTGTGCCAACTCTTCTTTATGGAATTATGAATTGTTGAATGTTTCCCGATTAAGTAGGGGAGTTGGACAAGATGCCAAGATGCTGACGAGAAAAATTATACTAGGTTTCCATCACTGATGGTTTCTCCTTAATTCAGAACTGATTACTTATTACAGTGAATGTGAATACCCATTATTTAAATTTCCCTTTGCAGACAACCACTTTTAGGGAAAACAAATATATTTTGAATGTATAGACCGCCAACAAGAGAGAGAGAGAGAGAGAGAGAGAGAGAGAGAGAGAGAGAGAGAGAGAGAGAGAGAGAGAGAGAGAGAGAGAGAGAGAGAGAGAGTATGACGAATGGTTTCACCCCGAGGGATAAGGATTTAATCTCCCGTTTTGATTGTATACATTTCGACAGCAATGGAAGCTCAAGTTCAGTTTCATCTCTCTTTCAATCCCTCTAACTGCAACCCACAACAGTCGTCTAACAACGAAGTACATAAATCATTGCACAGGTTAACACAGGCATACTGCATTCTAGGAAACGGGCCCATCTGTCATTCTCGTACAGTTTGATATTCAAACAAAATGCTAGCACCCAATATACGAGGCCAGAGAGAGAGAGAGAGAGAGAGAGAGAGAGAGAGAGAGAGAGAGAGAGAGAGAGAGAGAGAGAGAGAGAGAGCCTTGCAACTAACACGTGTTGCAGACACTTACGTAACAATACGTTCCCTAATTCATTCTAATGTCCCACATACACGTTAGGCTACCTAACCTCCATTTACTATCAAGTTACCCCTTCATTCTTTTCTTTGGTTTCCTTTTTATTTTTCTGCTTCCTTAGTTCTCCCTTTGACCTCTTACTGAAAAGGAATGATCTTCTCACGACCGCCTCCATTTCTCACGCAATTTCCCTCATTTGTTCCACCAAGTTAATCCGGAGTCGCATAATTATTACGAGACCAGAGCGATTAAGAAAGATGCAGGAGAGAAGGCAATATAATTAGTGTGAACAACGCCACTACAAAGAAAATCCTTCCTCTTGGTCCATGTTTGGGGCTGGACTAGAGCGCAGCACAACAAAAACAGATGAAATTATCCGACTTGTATCTATACCATGGCCTTATATATAGCCTATAATTAAATATCATAAATCCACATTGAAAGTTATCTGGAACTGGTTGTGTGCGAAGGAAATTTAAAAAACAGCGAAAATTTGATATTTCCCCATTATCGTATCTCAAAATAAGCAATTTTATTTTGGTGACGCATTTAGACATCCACAGTATCATATAACTTTACCCCAATCATACGTTTCCTACTTCCTTGCACAATACTATAAGCCCTACCAAACTAAATTTACCATATATTACAACTGTTCTTAATGCCACATACATCTTGAACTCATATTGCGAAACGAGAAAGCTTAGATGCTCCAACGGCCATGTAACCGGCCGACACGAAGAATATTATATGAGTGAAGTAAGACTGAACTCCATACACATTGGTTGGAAAAAATTACGTAGCTTCAGTCATCTACTCCCAAGTTCGACAAACAAAAGGCCCAACCCTCGTCTCCACCTTGTTGTCTACCCGCATGAGGCAAATAAGCTAACAACCGCAGTGCTTAGAAACTCCGATTCCACTCCTCAATGCAATCAGTTTTTTTTTTTTTTTTTTCAAGGTGATATATGAGCACGGCAACATACAATTGGAATAATAAAATATGAAGGGAAAAATACTTAAATATTGAGAGAGAGAGAGAGAGAGAGAGAGAGAGAGAGAGAGAGAGAGAGAGAGAGAGAGAGAGAACTGTAATTCAGATTTAGAACTTCCTTCATTACAGCCTTCTTGAGTACCGTGGCCCCAGACACCATTTAAACCTTTCGCCAGCAGTCACGTTCGAGAAGGTTGAGACTTCCTTGGAAGATGAACTTTCTCTGGGTGGCATTATGTACACTGGCACCCTCTCTCTTACACAAACACACACACATACACAGATACTTTGTTCATGCTTTTTATACTTACACGCTCTCTCTCTCTCTCTCTCTCTCTCTCTCTCTCTCTCTCTCTCTCTCTCTCTCTCTCTCTCTCTCTCTCTCCAATCAAAATTATCACCTACAAAACACTCAGGGTGCATTTTTTATGCCGTTTTCCATTCAACACGGGAATAAAAATTAACCGTTAAAATTTCACAGGCTAAAATGATGACATTAAGTACACGAACTTCCTTCGTTCAAGAGCGGCAGAGACAAAATGACACTAGAAGGCGTTTAAAACGGAACGACGTGTCAATTACACAGCTCACCTCTCATCCTTTTCTCCAGGAAAATAACAGGATGACCAATAAAATTTCTTTTAAAAGAGAAGGTGGAGAAGGGCGAAGGAGATTACATTCGTAACTAGAGTCACATAATAAAAACTACTTGAGAAAAATTGGAATCACACAAATACAAACAAATATAATATACACACATTATATATATATATATATATATATATATATATATATATATATATATATATATATATATATATATATATATATGCATATATATATATGCACTAGTTAAGAAACAAAATGAAAAACTGGGTCTTTCTCTTTCCCGTCCTCCCATCTTCGACAAGTTCATTGCACGACACAGGATGAGTTCAGTAGGTCGGGGAGAGAGAGAGAGAGAGAGAGAGAGAGAGAGAGAGAGAGAGAGAGAGAGAGAGAGAGAGAGAGAGAGAGAGAGAGAGAGAGATGGGAAGGGAAGGGAAGGGTGGCAACCACCTCATGAAGGAGCCCCCAGGGCCTCAAATGTCAATTGTTCCTCCATCCCCCCCTCTCAGTCCCGAAGGAGTACAGATGGCATGCACTGCACGAGGAAGTGACAAAAGAGGAATAGGCGATCACAACCTCACCCAAAACGAGACATAACGAAGTCTAACACCATGAAAAATATAATAGTACATGTGTTAAACCTGAAAATGTTAACAAAAACCTTACCTGCACGTTACTCACACAAACTGATTATAAGCTATTCATTAAAACATATCAAGTACCTTATTAAGAGGACAGCTGACATTTAGCCATTCCTTAAAAACCCACATAAGCATCCACTAGACAATATGCGACACATTTCGCACATTACTTGACTAAGTCAGCACCTTTAAACTGACAGCGGCTCCACCATTTCTTTCAAATAAATAGAAACAAATCTAAACATTCACTCTATATAATAAAAAGAGCGCAATTCGGGTTATTTTTTATACCTGCGAAAAAACAGAATGAGAATTAATGCGTGAGAAATTAGTGCAGGCCCGAACCGGGGATAAGAACTAGCCCATTATCATTATCTAATGCAAGCTACGGAGCCGGCCAATGACCAGCATAAGACTGCAGACCCCTTGTGCTTACACACAAACATATACACACATACATACACGTGTGAGAGAGAGAGAGAGAGAGAGAGAGAGAGAGAGAGAGAGAGAGAGAGAGAGAGAGTTTCTGTGTGAAGTGCTTATAAACATAAGTAATAAAACCAAGTTCAATCAAAATGAAAGGTAATCAATTGGAATTCTACCATCTGAACAATGGCTGAATAATTCACAGAAACATGAATCACCAACTAAATAAAACCAAAATCACTTGCAAATGCTTTCAGAGAGAGAGAGAGAGAGAGAGAGAGAGAGAGAGAGAGAGAGAGAGAGAGAGAGAGAGAGCAAAAGGAGGCAAGGTCATAACCACCACTGCCACCGTATTCCCCACAAGACTACAGTTACGCTATAATTCCCGAGTCGTATTGTTTCTTTCTCCTTCGCTGCCAAGTATTGTTTCTCTTTTCTTGTCGCTCGGTGGAATAATGACCCCATTATTCTGTCAGGTACACCAAGGCAGCGAGGTCTTATTTTTCTTCATCCCTTTTAAAGATAATGAGACACCTTGGAAGAAGAAATGGGATTTTGGTGTACAGGAAATAGAAGAGAAATAAATGGACATATAAAGAAAACTCTGTCTAGATCACTAGGTAACTGGTAGCTTTTCGGAAAATAATATACAGCTGAGTTCACAAATCAGTCCAGTACAAATATGTTACAGTGTAACATATTTACAGGAAATAATATCAGCAAGTATTCCATATAAAACCATTAATGTTAGCAGCTATATGATATACCAAATGAGTAGAAAAGATCATGATTAAAATTGACGTTATAAATCGGCATATATGACTTCATTCGCTTTTTTGAATATCATATTCATACATACAACCAATTACTGTAACCCAACCTAAACCACATCTAAATTACCTTCCTGTAATGAAATACCTGAGAATCGTTATACCATCAATACCTTCAATTTCTGAGCTTATATACGGATAGCTTAAATAAGAGCTCCATTATCACCGCTAAAAAAAAACGGTTAATCAAACGAAAATTATTTCAAGTAACACATATCAGAAATATTCTACTCAAACAACCTTTTAACGTGAAGACAGACACTTTAAATTCCTAAATTTTCATTTTTAAGTAAATGTTGTTAAAGTCCGCCCAATCAGACAGGACATCAAGGTAAACTATTACTGTCCCACTCACTTCTCTCACAGATCCATCCAATTAGAGTCCGTCTAACAACTCCTGCCAAACGAGAAACCTGAACAGCTTCCTTTGGCCTGAGGCAGCAAAGCTGCAAGCCACCGCTTCCATCAACACACTCCAGGATTCTGACCAGGCCCCAAGCCTATGTTCCAAAGGCTCACTGAATATTGCAACGCAAATATACACAACCACTTATGGGAAACATACTGGCCCCTACACAAATGAATGATTTCGTAAATGGATGTCAAAACAACCATTGATCTCTTTGTCGTGATTACTGAATGACATACAAAAATTAGAGCCATCTTCAATATGTAAGAAATATAAACCTATATGAACATGGCCACATCATCATCTATAAATGTGCCTTGAAGTTTTACAGGACATGACTGCCACGCTGTTCCTCTTATTCAATGGAATGGCACTAATGACGCGACTGCTTACTCTCGTCGCGTGGCATGCTTAACAGTAAAGTGGAAAAAAAAACACACATAAAACACTTCTAGGTAAAACAAAATCACAAAATCAGAAAAGTATATATATATATATATATATATATATATATATATATATATATATATATATATATATATATATATATATATATATATATATATATATATATATATATATATATATACATATATAATATATTCCTGACTGACAAAAATTTCAAATCCTCGTAGTTTGCAAATACTGCAACACTGGCAAAGCCAACAAAAAAACGAGTAAAAAATACGCCGAGGTTTCTTCGGCGCAATCGAGTTTTCTGAACAGCCGCTACAGCGTATCATCAAGGCCACCGAAAATAGATCTATCTTTCGGTGGTCTCGGTTTAATGCTGTATGAGCCGCGGCCCATGAAACTTTAACCACAGCCCCGGTGGTGGTCTATCCTGTATCACTGCCAGAAGCACGATTATGGCTAACTTTAACGTTAAATAAAATAAAAACTACTGGGCTTAGAGAGCTGCAATTTGGTGTGTTTGATGACTGGAGGGTGGATGATCAACATACCAATTTTAAGCCCTCTAGCCTCAGTAGTTTTCAAGATGTGCGGACGGACAGACAAAGCCGGCACAATAGTCTTCTTTTACAGAAAACTAAAAGAAGTGGGGGAGGCTAGCGAGGTGAAAGCTGTCATCATCCAATGACTAGAGCATCTATCAGTTACGACTTACACACAACCATTTCTTTATATATATTATATATATACACAGTACATACATACATACAGGGTATATGTAACTCCTAGCATTTGATAAAAATGCTCCATAATTACAGTGTCCGTTTATGCTAACCGATTTCCAATTAGGGTCTATCCTCGAACCTAATTCGTATATTTTGCAAATTCTAGATGTAACGTCTTTATTTAGTGGAAGATCTTAACCTTTAACGATAGTTGCTACACTGTACGTATGATAGGTTAGTATCCTGGATACTGTAACAGTTAAGTATTGAAGTCATGTGTATACAGGTGTAACTTTGTAAAAAGAAATTTTTTTATATTATGATAACATTATATACTGCACTGTAAACTCATACGCTTATATATTTCTGTATACTCATATGTTTATACTTTTCGATGAAAAAAAAATCAAACTTTTTTCGAGTTGCAGCAGCCTATTGTTTTCAGCTCACAGTCAACATTCACACACACAACAGCTTTTTTTTTTTTTTCCTGACCTTAACCCTACACGAGACAAGTGATGTGTTTACGAGATGGAGAAGGCAAGTTCATTGTAGGTCTTCCACCACTACCTGATCGTAGACCAAGTAGTAGTCCTGATGTGTTATACATGCCATATTTCTTGAATGACTGGAGGAATAAATGACAATGAATGACTCATGAAACTTGAGTTATAACGCCAAGCACCGGGGAACTTGCAGCCGCTCAGAGCTCAAGACATGTAAAGGGGAGCTGGAGGGGTTGGACACAACAATGAAGATATCTAGAAAAAAGAAATGAAGTACAAGAATATACATATACAAGAGTATTTATATAAAACTGGGAGACCAGGCTTACTGTTGCGCTAAAGTTTGATAGTCTGAAAGGTTGAACGGCAAGAAGGAAGCAAGGAAGCGAAAATAAACGGCTAAAAGGTGGGAGCAGCTTTGGGCCGAAGAGACGTTGCAAACACCCTTTAGTAATACTCGGCCACTACAACCTACCATATTTGTTGACTGCTGCCTTCAGCTTCCACATGTATCGGCCTAAGGTAAAAGTGGTTTACTGTTAATAAATTAGCCTACACTAATAACCTGCACCATTCTTCTCTTCTCTTGTATCACAATCAAAGTGCAAAGAACTGAATACATACCCAGAGAAAGCAGGAGAAACAAGAGCACAGGAGCGGCCAATGCAACTTACTACCCACGAGCAAAAAGTAGACCCTCGAAAGAGATACGGAAGAACAATAAACACCGGTACTTAATCTCTGTATTGTCAACTGGAAGAAAGCAATGCTAGCGATTCCAGTCCGAATATTTATTTCAGTTCCATGAACTAAAAAACTATAGGTACTTAAATAATTATAAAATCGGCGACAGAGCCGTGACAAAAATCTATTTTTCCTGTACAAAATATAACCAACTGAATAGTACTGAGGTTCACCGTTCATTATAATACCACAGCGATGTTGAATAAAAATACGATAACCCCTTTGAAATTGATACCTAAGATATGGTCCATTTTTCATCCCTTACTCGTAAATAAGCCAATAAGCAACCCCTTGTTCCCTACATATAATCCTGGTATCAAAGTAATTAAGTAGATGCACAACCTCCTTTTCCCCCCGCCCCGATCCCGCATCCTATAATCAAAGCCACTGCTCTCTCTCTCTCTCTCTCTCTCTCTCTCTCTCTCCACACACACACACAAGAATTGTTCGCACACTAAAAGTAAGTGCATCCATAAACAGAAAAATATAAGCGGTACGTACATCAATCATCTATAAACAACGAATAATGAGTTCAGGAGGCAGCAACAGCTAATACAGCAGATGATATTCTCTCTCTCTCTCTCTCTCTCTCTCTCTCTCTCTCTCTCTCTCTCTCTCTCTCTCTCTCTCTCTCTCTCTCGTTTTAAAAGGTCACGAATTGGAAACTTCTTCAAAAGGATGCCAGCTGAACCAATCATATGAACGACTTTTTTCCTCCTTCCTCTCTTGCTTTCTCGTCTGACTTTCAAGCAAGCAGAAGGCACGGAACTTCAAGCAAATCTAGTCCAGGTCATCATTACTTGCTGGGATTTTTTCCTTCCCTGAATATGAGGGGCAGCGAGTACTGTGATTAGCAACTTTAAAACAAAACAAATATGGAGTGAAGTCACTAGCAAACTAATGAAAATCTGACTTAACGATCTGCTTAAGGCTTAAATAATGGTGGCCTCCACGACCTTCCCCACACCCCTCCCATCCAAATCCTGTTCTCTTTTCCCGGGGGTGGGGTCCTGACCACCCCCACCCCCCCAACTTTCTTTTCGGGACGCGACGTCTCCATCGCCTCCTCTCCCACAGCCGCGACTTCCTTCGGCCCTGATTTTATCTAAAGCCGAGTCAATACAACCTCCTGCCATAAAATAAATACGAATAACGCTAAATTAGGAAGTCATTTTGGTATTAAATGAAAAGATACGCGTGGATCCGTCTCTATGAAAAACCAAAATGTATATAAATAAATATTTGAGCGTGTAACAACGAGTGTAGAGAAAACAAACTCCTTTAAACCTGCCGTCTTCCAGCCCGGGACCAGCTTCTATTACCAATGGCGCATATGAGCACGCACGATGAAGGAAATTTGGCCCGAGCGTCGAGACAGTATATGTTCTTAAGGTGTAAGATAAAACGACCAAAATTATACATTTAACTGAAGTACTGTCTATAAGCAAATTTAGACCTGATTGTCTCAAATTCTGACTAAGAAAATGGATTCGTTGGACGGCTTCACCAATGCACCAAAGCGCAACCGAGCTTGATAATAAAGAAAATAACGATTTGGACAAGTGCGACTCTATATTACAGCAGCAACGGAATGCCAGGTTTCTGTAGTTACCACCCGGTCATACCTTGTTCTCATTTTCTAATTCTGTTGATTTTTTTCCTTTCTCTTGTACTACCCTCTGACATCTTTGATCAGCTCTCTTCACACTTCCACGCCCACACCCAAAGACTTTCTCCAGAGTGAAGACGGTGGGGAGGGACTTGTTATGGACTGGTTGGATGGTTGGTGTTCCTCTCAAACTTCCAAGGTCAATAATAACTCCCTTTTCATTCTAAACCTTCCTTCACCATGTTCACACAATAATATACATGTCACAAAATGTCAGCGCTCATTTCACTGTCCATGTGAAGTCGTTACAAAGGTAAACATTAATTCAACCAACCGACTCACTTTGTTATTGTGGTTTTGCAGTTTAAAAAATTACTTAACGCAAAATCTCGTTTACTTTTATATTTTTCGCGGCTAATAGGCCACTCATGATATTAATCTAGCACTTCAGTGTCAAACTGTATATAATTCTCAGTTCCAATGTAGCTCATCACACTATTACATGTTAACTACAATAAGTAAAAGTAAACAATGAGCTTTAGAATAATAAACGGCTTTTTTGCAGTCAAAATCTAATACAAAAGTGAAATGAAACAAATTTTGGAGTAGAAAAAAAAATCGCTGTCATTACTGAATCGAAAATAACATGGGTTTCATGCCGAACCAGTGAGTGTCCTTGAACGACTATTGAGTGTTGGGAGAGCCCAGTCTTCACTAGGAATAAAAACCAATTTTCTTATAAAACAAGTTTTTATAAAATGGAGCATCGGTACTATAGATATTTTCTTCAAATACACTAAACTATTATATCTATTAAAACTATAACTGGGAAAAACGTGTGAACTTAGATATTCCGAAGATATCAGAATGTTTGCATAAAAATACAGCAATATAATTACAAAAACAAAGTTTGGTATGAATATTCTGAACAGTAACAATGAAAAACCCGATGTGAGAAGCTGTTGTATGGTAGCCACTTGGAAGAAAAATCCCGATCTTTTTTGTAACAAGATAACGATCTCTTGACAGACACAATGGCATGACATGGAATGAATAACTTAAGGAGAGTGACAGCATTACTGACGATACCCCAAGAAAACACAGAACCTACCAGTCCGGTTAAATAATACAATGAGCGAAAGCGAATCTGTTATCGTATTCATACACGTGTGTGTGTAACATACTCATACAAAAAGCAAAAGCAAATCTGTTATCATATTCATATATGTGTGTGTTTAGATTTAAAAAAGGGCAGAACATGAAAATTTTGGGGAATACTCAACATTACGGTCTGGCAAAGTCAGGACTAAAACTGGGATAACTAACAACTCCATTTTTGACAAAAGTTAGTTGGTTTAATTAATCGGGTGCTGGAGAACTGAACGAAGTTTGGTGACCTGATCTGGGATAAACAAGCAAAAGGCTCTGGTAACTGGAGAGTTAACGGCGAAGATCTGCTAAAACAGATATACCATCATGAAAAGGAAGCAGTCTACTGATAAAGGGCGATGGCGCTTGAGATTTAGATGAAATTGCCTTTGTGGGAGAATTAATTGGAGTTTGCTGGAAGGGGTTCCTAAAAACCCAATTGTTAACTGACTCTGGTAGGATTCGCATAAAAGCCTTTGGTAGCTGTGTTCAGTGACGGAAAATCAGGAACTAAAGCTGAACTGTTCAATTTGCAAGCGCGTTATCCATCACACAGACTAGGCAACTACAAATCAAACTAGGCTACATGGTATGTAAAAGCTACATACTGAAACTGCCTGCACAGTACTTCCCATATTTACTACGACCACTCAGCCTCGTCCTGTTCAACGACCGCTAAACTAAAATTAAGTAAATCTCTTCTATCCTCCTCCTCCGTTTTCCTAAAGTTCTCCCACCTCTTCTCTTTCGAGAGAAGGATGTGAACACATATATCTTTTCCCTCCTTTCGACTATTTACCTTCACGTTTTGGTCAGACGGGGGTCAAAGGGCTTACAACCTGCTTGCAGATATTGTAAAAGCCTGAAGTAATCCATAAAATACAATAACATATCGCGTGTTTAGTATAAACATATCTAAAAGAAGGACCGTGAAAATTAGGGTAAGGAAGGCAATTTTTGCAAGCTCATCCGATTGGTTTTTCGCATATCAATAGTCTTGTGCAAAGGCACGCTGGACCGACAACTCTAAGTTTTTACATGTTCCTGCTCTGTAATAATAATAATAATAATAATAATAATAATAATAATAATAATAATAATAATAATAATAATAATAATAATAATAATATGGTTCCTTATCCAACTTTAAGACACAGTGTCCTCCTACCCAATATATATCTCACTTCACCCCTAGCCCTGACTGTTCATTCCTAACAACGTGAAGCTGCATTCAATCCCTTATCTCCTATCCAGTGTTTTTTCTAAATGAGAGTGTAACTAACACATTTAGCAACACAAAGTTGTTTCCACGGCCAATTTATCAGAGAAAGTCATTCTGATTAAACACCGTTCTCTTTTATCTGAAGTTCATTTCCGTCGGCGAAATCTAACTGTTGGCATACAGCTGAAAAAAAAAATTATCTGGCGGGTTGGTGGAAATTAAGATTTAGAGCTATAGTAAAAAATAAAAAATAAAATAAAAAGGCTTATGACATCTTTAAAAGGGGCTTCTCAATGTAACTGCTAAAAGCAACGCCACAATAAAAAAAACCCACTTCCTAAGAAGAATAATACGATCTTTTGGCCTGTTCCACGTAGAGGTGTTAACATTCTGAGTAATATTAAAATGTACTTTCATGGATCACCGCATAACTAAAGACAAACACACGCTCGAGACAAATCCACGAGGCGAAAGAAATGAAAGAAAGACACCCTAAGACCAATGTGCTTCATTAAGGCGTCTTTCGGTCGCCTCGCCTCTACGAGACTCGAATACCAAGAGCTCTCATCTCTTACCTCTTCCAATGGGATGTTTTATGGACATGGGGGAGTTCGGAGGGAGGTCAGGGAGTGAATGGGATACGACAGAGGGAGAAAGGGGGAGGGGTGGGCGAAGGCAAAATGGACGCTGACATGAGGAAATGTAAAAATCCAGCCGTAAGTAAAACGACCTTATTAATTAAGATTTTATCTCGCTTAGAACCATCTCCCTCTCCCTTCTGGTCTCCAACTGAAAATACATTCTTAGCAAGTCTGGAAGCCTGTTCAACAAGTAATGGTTAGTGTATGTTTTTACCATTATTTTTCTGTTGAACTCCGATAATAAAAATGAAAAAAACTACCAACTTGTTAGTAAGAACTTCCTAATGTTGGAAAATTATGTATTTAATTCAATTATGTACACCACTGTACAGCATTATTTTTCTCTCGTGATGTCTTAATTGGTGGGGCCATGTGGTACACACCGCTTTGTATTCTTACACAGTAAAAGAACTTTCTCACAACTGTTTTCACGTTTTTCAAAATTTAATTCTACAAAGCGATTTCAACAAGTCTCATCTTTAAACTGTTAGCCCACCAGTCTTTAACATACGCATAAGCACATTTATGATCGCATGAACCTTATAACTTAAATCTAACAAGTAAATCTGCGCATTTAGGAAAACTTGACCCGACAAGCGATTTTTATCACCAACGATCATCTGATTTTTATGCAATGCATAACCAACAACAAAAACAAACACCGTGTTCTTACAATACATTAGAGAGAGAGAGAGAGAGAGAGAGAGAGAGAGAGAGAGAGAGAGAGAGAGAGAGAGAGAGATTCGGTAACGCAGTTACAACTGACACCACCAAGGACACTACCAGAGCTTCTGCTATTAATGCACACAACTGACCAAATAAACTAGGAAAATAAAACACCCAAGTTTTTAAAATGAAAAGTTTATGCTGTATTATGGGTTGGGCCTTTAAAGTTTCTTCTTTACTAAGATTTCTTCAGGCACGGGCTACGAAGGGACACAAGGGTGGCACTGTCAGCGGCCACCATCCTGTACTACAATTTAAATTCACTTCGGAAAAAAGCAAAAACAGCTTGAAGGAAGCACTAACTTTCAAAAATAGAGAAGAAATATACAAACAATCGAGAACAATGGTTGACTCACACACGCAAGTCGTTGCCATGCATGTGCGTCTCACGTAATGACCAAAACATATAGAATAAGAAAGAGAGAGAGAGAGAGAGAGAGAGAGAGAGAGAGAGAGAGAGAGAGAGCCATGGAAATGGATCATTGCTACAAAACTAGTCTACTCCTACGATACCAATCAGAATCAACAAAATGGTAAGTATATAATGGCTAAAAAAAAATTTAAATACATTGAAGCCATGTTAGTAAGAACTCCCAATAACACCAAAATACATAACACTCCCAACACTTTTCAATATATTAATGTCTGAAATAACGTAACAACATCACACTTTGATTTCTGCTTCTCATATTCTCTAAAATATTCTAAAATGAAAAGTCACGATCGTCTCCACAACTTCTTTCAATAGAGAGAACGACTCGCTCTCGCTGTTTTCCTTTTGCTGCCATACCAGGATAATCGTACAGTCCCTTTCATAATGCTTATTCTCAGGAAACCCCGAAGGAAACGAGACACGCAAGGTGGGGGGAGGGGATGTAGGGTCAGTTAATAGATCGCATAACCCAGGACACTCAACACATCCAACATTCCTTAACATCAACTCAAATCTCTAGTTTACTTTCTCATCCCCCGCTACTTCCACATTTTAAAATGGTGTCCACTCCCCGCTAACCAACCTCTCCCCCCCAACCTCTTTGCGAACATAGTTAATACTACTCCTATCCCCCAGACCAAGCCCAACCCACCCCCTCTCCGACAGTCATTCCTTTTTCACCGCACTCATCCTAGTCCCTTTGTTGGTGTAAAAGGTACGGCAAAACACGAAAGAGGGAATATGAAAAGAGGCACGTGGATAAAAAGGGGAGAAGGTAAGAGAAAGGACGATGGGGGAAGGACACAGGAGGGAAGGGGAGGGGAGGAAGAAAAGGAGCGTTAGGGTGAGAGATGTAATACCTGAGCCACCCTAAAACACACCTGCTTCCCCTAAGGCCATACACCGACTCCCGTGGCAGGTGTACCCGGTTCTACTTCATCTCTCTCTCTCTCTCTCTCTCTCTCTCTCTCTCTCTCTCTCTCTCTCTCTCTCTCTCAAGCGGGAATGGAGGAGGAGCTGGACGGAAAGCGTCAGGAGGGAAATTTTGAAGAAAGAGAACGCTTAGTCTGAGGGTGACATGAATGAATGGTGATGCACCTTGAGAATGTGGTGCGAAAGACGCCAAGGTCAGAGTGAGGGATATGAGGACCGATCCCACGAAACAAGGGAGTGAGTATTTAATCGTTATAATCTCTGTGAACTCATGGAACCGTTTCATCTGAATAACTCTTGAGCATAGTTTCTTTTGTTACAATATATATATCAAATACGAAGACCTCTCAGTTCCCGTCACAGTTTATCTAAGACGGCTTCCATCTCCCCAATCCTACTAATCTCAAATCTACAACTCCCCCCTCCTCCCTTCCCATTCCTCAGGACCACGAAAGATGGGAGACCTCCCTACACGTCCCACCCAACCGCCACAAGTCACCCAAACATCCAGGAGAGAACAACCCATTTCTGGCCCTGTGGCTTCTCTGGAAACAGCGAACCGGAATGTCGAGTCACAAGTGTATGAAATACAAATTAATAAAAAGCTACTCAGTGGAGAGAAAAAAGATCGAGGGCCTCATGAATACATGACCACTTAAAGAAAAGATAAAGTTTTAAGCAAATTTTCCTCCTTTAAACTGACTCTCCACCAAAAAATACCCAACATAACTAGTTTTTTTTATGTGATCGCCACCCGCCACCACCACTGCCTCCTCCTAGTCCTCCTCCCCCATTCACCTTTCCAGACCCTGAGATGGCCTGCAGGTGATGCCTGGAAGGTTGCTGGCGTCTCAGGGAATCACCAAGAGAGGGAAGTGGAGGGAGGGAAGGGGGAAGATATCATGAGATGTAAGGGGGGAGGGGGTAATGCTATCTATCATATCGCCGATGATCAGGCGACGTGGAACGGCAAATGAATGAAGAGCAGCTTAAGAATAAATTAATGTCGAGCAAGAAGATAAACGAAAGAAATTACAAGAAATAAGGTTAGAGCAAGGAAAGGGGTTAGAGAAGGGCTGGAATACATACCGGTAACATCAGCATCATCCAACCTCCCTAAGCCCCACCGGCCCGGACTATGACAGGTACCACCAACCCAAGAACCTCCCACTCCAGCTCTCCCAACACATGAAGTATTCCGTACGCTGTGGAACTGTCTTCGCATTACGCACGTCCTGTGCATTTCTTATGCGACATTCCAAGGGCTTGCATGGACAATGGGTTTTAATAACCCTTGAATTAATGCGCTCTGCGTGCTCTGAAACATTAGGGTGATGCGACGGAACCCTTGGGAGATGATGCCACATGAAGCTACACTAAACTCGACTAAGCTGCTGAATGATGGTGAAAATCCCGTCAAATGTGACCTCAACGTCTGATAGTTGTCCGCATAATCGGCTGAGGATAAAATTACATCAAACAAGTTTCTTCCCACTCGATGAAGAATTGCAAATCTAAAAGTTGGTAGTCAACCGAATAAGTGAAAGGTTTGTGTGGCCAACTGACAAAGAAACGTCTTAAATTTGCTAACGTTCAAGATAACATAAAAATTATGAAAGCTAATAGAAAATTCGCACCATCATAACATACTGATAATTTTCAAGAGAATTGAAATATTAAAAAGGAACTAATATTGGAAAAAGCTCAACCAACGGTCTTCAAATACTTAGCAAATTTTAGATATTACTACCCTATGGATTCCTCATTTTAATACAAAGGGGCACGGACTAGGAAAGCAATAAAACATATAATATTACACTGCCCAACGATCACATCTCCACTGGGTATTAACTGTGCCTACGCTCATTCTGCCTTGTGTGTGTGTGTGTGTGTGTGTGTGTGTGTGTGTGTGTGTGTGTGTGTGTGTGTGTGTGTGTGTGTGTGTGTGTGTGTGTGTGCGCGCGCGCGCGCGCGTGAAAATAGTTAAAGAACATACAATACATTTACTGTATAACAGTGTGTGTGTTTCTTTTAGTAAGAGCAATGATAAAAAGTTAGTGTTACCACGGCACTACCAGTCACAATGAAAAAATTGCAATTAACACTAACATAAGGAAAAAGTGCGTTTACTATAGGCTATCTAGAAGTCCGAAACAATTTTTTATACCCTCCAAATACAGGAAAATCTCTTATTCCTAAATACAACCCTCGAATTAGGAAAGAATATTTTATAAGTATGTTCACCTACCGTTAGGATATAGGGTAAAAAAACCTGAGGTACGTAAATACTTAGCTACTCCTTTTCAATAATTCGCAAACCGTTTCTAACGAAACATCCATCTTTGGCTCCAAATGACTGATCTAGCCAAACTACCCTAGGCCTAACAGCCAAACACATCTCTCCACCTCTAAGTAAAGGAATGGACCTCAAACCTAGAGAGAGAGAGAGAGAGAGAGAGAGAGAGAGAGAGAGAGAGAGAGAGAGAGAGAGAGAGAGAGAGAGAGAGAGAGAGAAGGTAGCAAACGAAAATTCTTAATTTTTTTTTCCATAATGAATTCTTGAAACTGTTCAAATCTTTCAAACTGCTAAAATCCTGTTACTGACAACTACGCTCTACAAGTGAATAAAAAAGGAGAGAAATGATGGCCATCCAATTGTCTTGCTGAACAAATTCATGTTTAGAAGTTTTATTCAAAAAGCCAATGAGGTATATATATGTAATCGTACAAAGGAAAAATATCTAAACCGGTCCCTCAAAAATGTCAAGATGTTTCGATGTTACCGGATCAGGCGTTCCTACACAAAGAATTAACAACCAAACAGTAAGAAGTAAAATACTGTCATGTATAAGTGAATCGAAATATACACCTTTAAGAACACAAGCCCACCCAAAGCACTCGATATAAAGAATAATACAAGTTCCGTAAAAAGACTACATTCATTCAGTGAAATAAAAGAAAATAAAATAAAAGCTTTAACTAAAGTGCAAAGCCGCTTCATTGCCACGCAAATGGGCCTCTCAGCGGAATAAGTGACGCAAGCCATTTCACATCCCACTTGCTCATACTCATCAAAATATCCACGATGATAAGTTGCCAGTAAACTACACTGTGATGGAAAATAAAACTAGACTATTGCACAAAAGACTCCTCCATCCTCAGCCCCTAAAATGGGAAAACGCTGTGACGTCATTCCACTCATCAGCATCTCGCTCAACGCCTCTCCAACTCCCAAGCGACTCATAGTCCACATCTCAACGGCTATCGACGCGAAGTCGGTGTAGAAGGGTGAAACAAAACAACCTAGACTGCATCAGGAATAGGTAAACAATTGCCAGTAAACAAATATTTTATACAGTTACTGGCAAAAAATTCGCGCTGATATGGAAGCATAATTTCTTTCACAGCCCCACAGTAATCAGTCAAAGCACCACAACACAACTTGTATATAGGTGATCTCCTGTTGGGGAAGGTTGCTGAAAACTGACGTCTCATAAAGGACCTACCTTAAAGATTTACAAAATTCAAGAATTCAATCAATATTATATATACATATATAAAAATATACACTTACGCATATATATACATATAGAATAAAACTCATACAACCACATAAACAGCACAATCCACATTGTACTAAACAAAGGAACGCAACTTAAGTTTGTTTACTTTCGCCTGCAACCCGACACGATGGCAATCGAACTATACACCCCTCCCTCCGCTTACAGGATATTTCAGAAGGCCCGACTCCCCAAGCTTCAATTTTCATTTTAAGAGAAAGACTAGTGCAAAAGATGCCCTCTTTTCCGCACCACAATGTAAAATAATCTGAGACCATCACTCATTGAGAATTAATACAAAAAGGACTCGTATTATCCGTCCATTTATTGAGACTAACAACATAAAGGGGCTACTTTATATGTTTAATAGATAAATTGACAAAAATAAGCCTAAAACAAGCCAACAATGTTAGGCCTACGCTATTCCCATTACATTAGGCATATTCCATAGTATTACATCTCCAAATTTGTTCCCAACTCATGGTCCTGAAGAGGAGAGAGAGAGAGAGAGAGAGAGAGAGAGAGAGAGAGAGAGAGAGAGAGAGAGAGAGAGTGTGTGTGTGTGTGTGTGTGTGTGTGTGTGTGTGTGTGTGTGTGTGCGTGCGCGCGCTATTTGCCCACCTGAACTTGACACTCTTCGTAAATAATTTAGTGCTCTTATTTTTCTGTTTGTGAACACAATTGCTTCTAGTCGTCGAATACTCTTGGAGAGAGAGAGAGAGAGAGAGAGAGAGAGAGAGAGAGAGAGAGAGAGAGAGAGAGAGAGAGAGAGAGAGAGATAGGCAGTCTAATCGAGAATACCAAATATTTCGATCATTATTTGCGATAGTGAAAGCAATAATGCCAAACCTGACTCTGAATGCAAGGTGATGGAATTGCTCCTTGCATTGGGATGGCTGAAATGGACGGTGAGATCACATCGAACCTATTTCTATACACATGCACTAGGTGATTAAGTGGTGGTTGGAATGCAACAAAGAACAATTTAGAGGCAGAAGATGTACGCGAAATGAAGCAGGATCAATCTCAACTGCGGTTCTAGGGTTGAGGTGGAATTGAATAGCAAATACTTCCTGTTTCTAATGCGACGTCATAATAAATCTGATGAGGTCATAAATAAATAAATAAATATATATATAATATATAATATATAATATATAATATATAATATATAATATATAATATATAAATATATATATATATATATATATATATATATATATATATATATATATATATATATATATATATATATATATATATATATATATATATAATCCACTGGTCACTTCTTACCAAATACCTATGTAAACGTAATAACTTTAGTTTTTTTTTTTTATCAATTCCTCAAATCGTTCTATTAGAGTTTAGTTCGTAGGATGAGTGTCTTACTAGAATGTACGTACTTACATTTTCCAATCAGAGATGGTCGATTCTCAGCCACCTGGCTCATTCTAAAACTGTTATTAATTCTGTGTTCCACTTGGTCGAGATGAGAAATTATTCCGCAAATATAAACAAACGGATTTTCAGGGGTCCAATCAAAGTAGCTTATCATAAGGATAAAAAGAACAGGACCGAAGACGGTTCCTGTGGTTGGTTAACTCAGTAATTCATTAGCTGATATTTACAAACCGATAGATTCTCAAAACAATGCATCAAGAATGAATAACACGTCTGCCACTAATAAAATCAGTGACAAACTGACCTGGAAAAAAAAAAACACTAGCACCGAAATTGAAGTGTTCAACCTATAAGTGGGCAGGCGTTTCCATTATTAAATCGGGCGAAATCATGAGGAACTTGTCAGTTTTACAGGCAACTGGGATGGACGTATTAACAGCACACCAAACGACCTAGAAATTAGATTCCGATTATTCAAGTCACAGCAAAGGACGGCAGCCCAGCTGCACGTCTCTTGCCCAATCTTCGATGGGCAGTGCTCTACAGCACAACTCGACAGAAATCATCTGTGACAACCGTTTTCGATACAGGGATCTCGTTGTATGCTACGAATTGGCTTACAGGCTGTTCTCAAACCAAGACTTTGATGAAGTTATACAGACTTTAGTGAAAAGATCTCATAAACGACACAGAGTCGCTGTTGGAAAGACCGTCTTGCGACAAAATCTTCAACAGATATATATCACGATTTCCCAATGACAATCTTCGGTTAAAACTTCCTGGGGATTTAAGCGCTAATGGCACATCACTTAATATATTGAAACCTCCTTGAATATATATATATATA